>NC_069502.1:957491365-957620442 GCF_027579735.1 Bombina bombina | reverse complement strand
ACACTTTTGCCAAATTTTACAAATTTGATACTTTTGCTTCTTCAGGGGCTATTTTTGGGAGAAAGGTTTTGCAAGCAGTGGTGCCTTCTGTTTAGGTAACCTGATTTGCTCCCTCCCTTCATCCGTGTCCTAAAGCTTTGGTATTGGTTCCCACAAGTAAGGATGACGCCGTGGACCGGACACACCAATGTTGGAGAAAACAGAATTTATGCTTACCTGATAAATTACTTTCTCCAACGGTGTGTCCGGTCCACGGCCCGCCCTGGTTTTTTAATCAGGTTTGATGAATTATTTTCTCTAACTACAGTCACCACGGCACCCTATAGTTTCTCCTGTTTTTCCCTGTCTGTCGGTCGAATGACTGGGGTGGGTGGAGCCTAGGAGGGACTATATGGACAGCTTTGCTGGGACTCTTTGCCATTTCCTGTTGGGGAAGAGATATTCCCACAAGTAAGGATGACGCCTTGGACCGGACACACCGTTGGAGAAAGTAATTTATCAGGTAACCATAAATTCTGTTTTTATTAACCATAAATATTCTGGTGTAGACTGTCCCTTTAAGCATGAACACAGTTGAGTAATTTATTTTATATTCCAATGCACCACTGTCTTTTTAAAATATGCAGTCCATATGTTTCCCTGCTGCACATATTGCCTTTGATATTATTTTGTTTGTGGTATTTTCTATGAATTTCTGTGTACAGTGCTGTGAAGAGGGGTCTTGGCCTTCTTGCAATTAATTATATGTATATGACTATTACTCTAGATACAGCTTCCCAAGGAACTTACAACTATATAGGGAAGTTTTCTTCCAGTTTTTTTAGTCATAAGTATATGCTTTAATAGTGTAAGATATACGGTTTTACCTGTCCTTTTTATAATCCTTCTTTTCTTCTTATTTTGTATTTCTTTGTGTCTTGTTTATATACAGGAGCAAGTATCTAGACACTCTGACAAAGAAACAGAAGAAGATTTTTGTGCGGTTTTCTTTTCAGGAAAGCAGTGCATCAAGTCAATAGAAAAGAACATTGTTTGCAAAACTGACACACTGATTCTTCCTCATTTGAATGTAGGTATTTAGGTATATTTTTTCTGACCTTCAAACAAGGGTTGTAGACATCCTAAATAAAGATAATCTGTAAAGAAAAATGTATTTGTGGTATTTTTAATTGAATATGCACTAAGGACCCGATGATTTAAAGGTCTCTGGGCTGGCGAGATTATTAAAGAATGCTCGCCAGCCCTTCTATTTCCCTGTTAGAATGATCTAAAATATCTTTTTACACTGAAAACAGGGTTTCTCGCTAAGGGGCGTATACTTCATTTTTGTATGGGAATGAGATGCATACATTACAAAAGTGCACAATGAAATTTGAATTTTAAAAATCTCACAAAACTAATAAAAAAACAAAACATTTTTCACCAAAAATCGTATTTTTATAAAAAAAATGCAAAATCTTTAATTACCCAGAAATAGATTGTATTAAATGTGCACAGCGTGAATCGTAATTTAAAGGGCCATGATACCCAAATGTTGAAAAACTTGAAAGTGACTAGAAAATATCTCCTGAACATCTCTATGTAAAAAAAAATATATTTTACCTCAAAATGTCCTAAGTATTCACACCCCATTGTAAAGGACTATTCAGTTTAAAGAACTTTACTATGAAATCTCATGAGATCACAGTAAAAGAGTTCATGACCTCAGCACTGCTGATGCTGATATGCTGCTGTTCATTATTTCTTCCTTTTTTTTTTTTTTTCTTTTTTTAACAGTCGGCTAGGCAGTAACTTAAGATAACTTTTTACACAGCACTTACTCTGGTGAGCTGAGGAAGTTGTGAGGTAAAATATTTTCTTTTTTTTTACATAGAGATTCTTAGGTGATATTTTCCTGTCCAATTTTTTACAGTTATGCTTCATCACTTTTAAGTGATTTAGCATACAAGTATTATGTCCCTTTAGGTACACTGGATGCATTAAAAACACACAGCAATTTGTACATATAAGTACAAAATACAAAGCGTAATTGTTTTTTTGTAATCTGTGCTGAACATGCACGTATATGAAATTTTCTCTCTAATATATATATATATATATATATATATATATATATATATATATATATATATATATATATATATATATATATATATATATATATATATATATATATATATATATATATATAATAAATCCCAGGGTAATTCTGTGAAGATTTTCGCACTACAGATCTCGGGGTTTTTTCCTCACAAACTAAAAGGTGGCAGCTTTTGTCAAAACACTCAAAATAACTATAACCCTAATAGAAAAACACATGCATATGAAAATATAGGCAATTGTAAGATGCTATATGCAGAAAGCAGCGCAATGTGATTTATATTGGCTGCGCCCCTTGTTCACTGCTAACTTGACTCTATGGAGCGAAGCCATTACTTTTCATAGGAGACATCTCGCCACTTGCTGGAACAGCCCCTTTTTACGATAATTCCACCAGGCAACCCCTGTGAGGGTTGTTGAGATAAAACACGTCTGATCTGGCTAAGTTTATATCATTGGGCCCTCAATGTCTCTAAACACTATAAATACTGTCTATAAAAGTATCTACATGCTCAGTTAGCATAAAAAGGTTTGTACACCTTATTTGTTATGGTTGTCTGAAAAGTATTTGTAATAGCAATGATTTGTTTAAAAAATGCTGCATTTATTTATCTACTATATATGCAATTTTTTAGGGATGCACGTTAGATTATCCATCTAAAGGGGAGGAGAGTCCACGGCTTCATTCATTACTATTGGAAATTGAGAACCTGGCCACCAGGAGGAGGCAAAGACACCCCAGCCAAAGGCTTAAATACCTCTCCCACTCAAAACGACCAACGAGAAAAAAAGGCGAGTTGGGGCCACAGGTTAAAAAATTAAAACTTAACATTTATTGCCATACTGGATTGTATTTTTTACTTTTCATACAAATTGTATGGCAATAAATGTTAAGTTTTAATTTTTGAACCTGTGGCCCCGACTCGCCTTTTTTTTCTCTTTGGTCGTTTTGGATACTTTTGCAGACTTACAGGAGGTCTGCAGGCGGTTTGCGGGGAGCGCCGAATTCAGCTGCTGTGTATGAAGTAGTTCTCATTGGTTACACCTGGTGGTGACGTGGAGGCAAGGGGAGGAGACACCCGAAGAGGAAACAGACCGGGACCGGGATTTGTTTGTGCAGCGTTAGCAGAAGACGACCAGTGGATTGAGAGGTACTGTGTTCCCATACAGGAGTGTTTATCTGTATTGCAGTGTATCCCTTTGCTGTTCTTTGCTGACTATGCCCACATTATCGTACACTGTTTGAGTGCTACAGTAGGGAGTGCTGGGGAAGAGGACCTCTCCCACTCCCCTCATCCCCCAGTCATTCTTTGCCTTTCGTCACAGGAGGTGGCGGAGAGATGCTGAAGATTCGGAGGTCTCTTATGGAGGGTATTACTCTTCGCAATGGGACAGGCGTTAAAGTAGCACTATAAGGCTTCTCAGTAGGACTTGGTGGAGTCCGGAGATGCAGGGAGAGTCTCTTTTGTGAACCCATCCCGACTCCTATTAACAGCTCCTACAGCAATCGGCGTTGACGAGTTTTGCAGACTGCTTTCTTCTCTCAAGTCCATGTCAGGAGCGCTGCTATGACCTGTCACACTTGAAGAGCCGTGTCTCTGTTCCACGGCATGGATTCTGGTAAGATTGTTTCATTTTATATACTATATTAACATAGAAGTCAGGGCCACAGTGTGGCACCTTTTTATCTTTACAGAATCACGGGTTAATATTCCTGGTAGGGGGATTATTGAATGGGCTGGGTGGGGGGTGGTTTATACATTATATTGTTTGTGCCATTGCTGCATGGTGCGTGATGAGGCTCTGGCAATGTGTGGAACTATCAGGTTATTTTTTGGGAGTTTTTGCGCAGCCTTTTTTTGGTACGTTTTCTCCTTTAGGCAGGGGCGGTCCTGCGAGGCACCCGTGTGACCAGGTGGGGCTCTTCACTTCCGGTCTGATCTGCGATGGAGGAGACAAAGCGGTTTCTGTAGTCCGGTTTATAGGAGGAGGTGAGTGCCCTGGCCATTGGCGGTTATAAAGGTGCCCGTTAGTTTCTCTTTTATTCTAATAAAAGCGCAAGATATGGAGGATTCTGACGCGTTAGAGGGTACTCCCTCTTTGACAAAGTCTTATACCTGTGTTTATTGTAAGGTTCAGGTAGACCAGCCTGCCTAATTAGGTTCTACATGCCTTGAGAGGGTCGAGATGTCTAAGTCTAAAAGAGTGTCTAGTACCACTGAGCCGTCCACCTCTGAGGGTTCATTGTCCTGTGAGGTGCGTTCCTGAGTTGAGTCCCCTATTGCCATGCAGCACCCCGGGGTCTGACAGTTGCTCCTTCGGGAGAGATTTGTTGACTGCCAGATTTCGCGGATCAGCTGCAAACGGTGGTTTCCAAAGTGATCCACGCCTTACCACGTTCTGCTAAGTGCAAGCGTAGGGCATTTCAAAGTGGTCAGATCCAGGATTTGTACATGTCGGAAGCTCCTACGGAGTGGTTCGAGGACGGCTCTTCGGAGGGGGCCCCTTCTGGGTCGGAATCCGCGTCATCTCAGGCTCCTGCAGAGGAGCCTGGCTATAGGTTTAAGACGGAGAATTTGCGCTTTTTACTAAAAGGAAGTGCTTGATACTCTGGAGGTTCTGGAGCAGAAGCTCCCGGAGAAACCTTCTATCCCTAAGCTAGTG
Organism: Bombina bombina; assembly: GCF_027579735.1. Classification (NCBI taxonomy): domain Eukaryota; kingdom Metazoa; phylum Chordata; class Amphibia; order Anura; family Bombinatoridae; genus Bombina; species Bombina bombina. The sequence goes on along the minus strand of NC_069502.1, from coordinate 957,615,678 downwards.
TCAGGGATTTTTCCCTGTTGTGTTTGCCATGTGCTGCTGGCAGCCATTTTACTCACCTCTCTTCCTGACTGTGGTGCATTGTGGGGGATGCTGCTCATTTCCTGCACTTCCTTTTATGGCCAGACTGGTGTGCATCATCCATGTGAGACAGGATGCAGTCTCAGAATTGTGCTGTCATCACTTATTATTTTAAGGGCCTCTGTTCAGTATGCTTTGCCTTTGCATTGTCTCAGACCTGTTTGTGAGAGTTCCTGTGTATTACCTGGCTGCCTGACGTCCTTCCTGGTTCCTGATCCCTGGCTTCTTCCTGACTCTGCTTTTTTCCATGTTCCTGATTCTGGCTCGTCTGACTACTCGCTTTGGCTCCTGACTTGGCTCGTCTGACTACCATCTCTGGTTTTGACTTGTGGACTTTTTATTATTTTTTGCTATTAATAAAGGTGTGATTATTTTTGCACTTCTCTTCTCAGTCTGATTCCTGGCACCCTGACAGCTAGATAAGGTTTATGAGGACAGGGTGGTACCACAGACCTTCCTGGTCCCTATAAAGATGTCTAACATTATCAAGAACGAATGGGCTCGATTAGGTTCTTCCTTTTCCCTCTTTCGAAGAGGTGCAGGAAAAGATTAGGGCTTTGAATGTAGCAAATGCTTTCATTTGCGACGCCAATATGCAGATTATTCGCCTGAATGCTAAGGTGTCAGGGTTTTCGGATTTAGCGCGCAGAGCCTTGTGGCTAAAATCTTGGTTGGCAGACATGACCTCCAAATTGAGGTTGCTGTCCCTGCCTTTTTAAGGAAAGATTCTGTTTGGTCCAGGCCTGGACTCGATCATATCCACGGTTATGGGAGGCAAGGGTGCCTTCCTACCCCAGGATAAAAAAGATAAACCTAAAGGACCTACATTTTGTCCCTTTTCGTGCAGAAAGGACCCAGCAGCCCACCACGAAAGCGGACCAATCCAAGGGAACTCCAAACAGAACAGGAAGCCCGCCAAGACCAAGTCGGCATGAAGGGGCAGCCCCGACAGGTCTACGGACCGGGTCAGGTTATCTCTATTCTCCGAAGCCTGGTAGCAGAATGTTCAGGACCCCTGGGTTCTGGAGGTTGTCTCCCAGGGGTACAGGATAGGGTTCAAGTCCTTTCCACCCAGGGGCAGATTCCTCGTATCAAACCTGTCATCGAAGCCGGAAAAGAAAGAGGCCTTTCTAGGATGTGTGAGGGATCGTACCAGTACCCCTTGAAGAAAGGGGGGGTCTAGGGTATTATACAAATCTGTTCGTAGTTCCAAAAAAGGAGGGCACGTTTTTTGGATCTGAAGTGTTTAAACACATTTTTGTCCGTTCCATCGTTCAAAAGGGAAACTATCTGGTCCATTTTGCCCCTAGTTCAAGAGGGGCAGTTCATGACCACAATAGACCTGAAGGATGCCTACCTTAATGTTCCAATTCACACGGACCACTTCAAGTTCCTGAGATTTGCTTTTCTGGACCAGCACTTCCAGTTTGTGGCCCTTCCTTTCGGCCTGGCGACGACCCTGAGAGTTTTCACGAAGGTTCTCGGGGCTCTGCTCGCAGTGGCCAGATCTAGGGGCATTGCGATGGTGCCCTATCTGGACGACATCCTGGTTCAGGTGCCGTCCTTCAGTCTGGCAGTGGACCATTCAAGGTCTCTGCTCCTATTGCATAAATCACGGTTGGTAGGTAAACTCCGGAAAGAGCTCCCTGGTACCCAGCACCTGGGTGGAGTTTTTTGGCACGATCATAGACTCTGTGTCCATGAAGATTTTCCTCACGGATCCAAGACGCAGGAAGCTTGCGTCCACCTGTCTGGCCCTTCGATCCTCAGAGAGGCCCTCGGTGGCTCAATGTATGGAGGTGATCGGGCTCATGGTCTCCACCATTTGCCAGGTTTCATCTCAGGCCTCTTCAATTATGCATGTTGAGGCAGTGGAACGGCGATCATTTAGATCCGTCACAGCTGATATCCATGGATGTGCGGGCTCGGACCTCCCTCTCTCGGTGGATCCGCCCAGAACAGCTGTCCATGGGGACATCCTTCTTGAGACTGTCCTGGGAGGTTGTGACCATGGATGCAAGTCTGACGGGATGGGGAGCTATCTGGGGTGCCAGGATGGCACAGGGAAAATGGTCTCGGCTGGAGTCCCTTTTACCAATAAATATCCTGGAACTTCGAGTGATCTACAATGCTCTGAAGGCGTGACCCCGCCTGGGGGCGTTAAACTTTATAAGGTTCCAGACTGACAGCATTACCTCAGTGGCTTATATCAACCATCAGGGGGGTTCAAGGAGGTGTCTCGGATCCTGGAATGGGCGGAGTCACACAACTGCTTGCTTTCGGCGATCCACATTCCGGGTGTGGACAACTAGGAAGCGGACTTCCTCAGCAGGCAAACATTCCATCCGGGTGAATGGTCTCTTCACCCCAAGGTGTTTGCAGAGATTTGTCTCAGATGGGGGACGCCGAAGATAGATCTCATGGCGTCCAGGCTCAATTGCAAACTTCCCCGATATGGGTCGAGGTCAAGGGACCCTCAGGCAGAACTGATAGATGCGTTAGCAGTGCCTTGGGGGTTCGATCAAGCGTACATTTTTCCTCCCTTACCACTTCTACCTCATACAGTGGCATGCATAAAGCAGGAGAGAGCGTCGACCATTCTAATTGTTCCTTCGTGGCCGTGGAGGATGTGGTTTGCGGATCTGGTGGGGATGTCATCCTCTCTGCCATGGAGGTTACCCGTCACATGGATCTGCTGGAACTGGGTCCTTTCCAACATCAAAATCTCGATTCTCTGAGGCTGACTGCGTGGAGATTGAACTCTTATGCTTAGCTAAGAGAGGTTTTTCTGAAAGTGTGATAGACATTCTAGTTCAGGCAAGAAAGCCAGTCACTCGGCGCATCTACCATAAGGTGTGGAGGACTTACTTGGCCTGGTGTGAGAAACATCATTACCCTTGGCACAAGGTGAAGGTTTCCAGAATTCTGTCCTTTCTTTAAGAGGGTTTAGAGAAGGGACTTGCCACTAGTTCCTAAAACGGACAGATTTCGGTATTAGCTGTTTTTTTGCATTGGAGACTTGCTGAGTTCCCTGACATTCAATCTTTTGTTCAGACTCTGTCTCGAATCAGGCCTGTCTTTAGGCAGTCTGCTCCCCCGTGGAGCTTAAATTTGGTCCTTAGGGTTTTGCAGCAAGTTCCGTTTGAGCCTATGCATTCTCTGGACATTAAGGTTCTGTCCTGGAAGGTTCTCTTCTTGTTGGCCATTGCATCGACTCGCAGAGTATCTGAACTGGCCGCCTTACAACATGGGTCCCCTTATCTGGTTTTTCATATAGATAAGGCGGTTCTTTGCACTGGCTTGGGGTTTCTTCCCAAGGTGGTGTCCAATCATAACATCAATCAGAAAATAGTTGTTCCATCCTAACCCTTCTTCTTCGAAGGAGCGGTTACTTCATAATCTAGTTGTGGTCCGTGCCTTGAAATTTTATCTTCAGGACTTCTGGCAATCTACATCTCTTTTTGTTGTGTATTCAGGGAAGCGCAGGGGTCAGAGGGCTTCTGCTACTTTATCTTTTTGGCTGAGGAGCTTGATCCGTTTGGCTTACGAGACAGCGGGACATAAGCCTCCTCAGAGGATCACGGCTCATTCCACTAGAGCGGTGGCTTCGTCTTGGGCCTTCAAAAATGAGGCCTCTATGGAGCAGATTTGTAAGGCGGCTACTTGGTCTTCCTTGCATACTTTTACAAAGTTTTACAAATTTGATGTTTTTGCTTCTGCGGAAGCTGCTTTTGAGAAACGGGTTCCACAGGCTGTGGTGCCCTCACATTAGGGTCCGCCTTTTACCCTCCCGGTTTATTCAGTGTCCTCTAGAGCTTGGGTATATGTTCCCAATAGTAATGAATGAAGCCGTGGACTCTCCTCCCCTTTAGATGGAAAACATAAATTATGCTTACCTGATAATTTAATTTCCATCGTGGGTGGGCGGACCTAAAGTCTCCGGTGGGCGGACCTAAATTTTAATTTATCTTCTGGCACCATTTATACCCTGATATTTCTCCTACTCCTTGTTCCTTCGGCAGAATGACTGGGGGATGACGGGAGTGGGAGAGGTATTTAAGCCTTTGGCTGGGGTGTCTTTGCCTCCTCCTGGTGGCCAGGTTCTTAATTCCCAATAGTAATGAATGAAGCCGTGGACTCTTCTCCCCACGATGGAAATGAAATTATCAGGTAAGCATAATTTTTGTTATTTTTGTTTGTGCTGCCAATTTTCTATTTTTTTTTTTTTTTAAACATTTGTTATTAATTGTAACCAAGTATACATTTCACATGTTACATGTTGTGTATTGCTTTCACAAATGCTACAAACTCACATTTTACAGAACTAGAAAACCTATTGCTTCTTTAACATAGTAAATACTCTTAAAAACAGAGGCACTTTTATTTATTAAAGGGATACTAAACCGACATTTTTTCGTTCATGAATCAGAGCATGCAATTTTATGCAACTTTCTAATTTACTTCTATTAATTTTCCTTTGTTCTCTTGCTATCTTTATTTGAAAAGCAAGAATGTAAGCTTAGGAGACGGCCCATTTTTGGTTTACCACCTGGGTTGCGCTTGCTGATTGGTGGCTACTTTGCATGGATTCCTGCTTTTTCAAATAAAGATATCAAGAGAATGAAGAAAAATTGATAATGAGTCAATTAAAAAGTTGATTAAAATTGCATGCTCTATCTGAATCATGAAAGAATTTTTTTTTTAGTAACCCTTTAAACTGTGCAAACATGCTTTTTAAAAACAAAAAAACAAAAAACAACAACTTTCTTTTGCATGATGTACCGAGTCCACGGATTCATCCTTACTTGTGGGATATTATCCTTCCTAACAGGAAGTGGCAAAGAGAGCACCACAGCAGAGCTGTCTATATAGCTCCCTCCTTAACTCCACCCCCCAGTCATTCTCATGCCGGCTCTAAGCAGGAAGGGTAAAGTAAAAGAGGTGTTAAGCTGTTAGTTTTATTTTAGTGTTATAAAATAAATATTAACGATTTTACAAAAGAGTGACATAATACTACTCCCCCCTGGTGATGGAAATGTGTGTGTATAAGTGAATATGTACAGTGACTACTTAAATTATGACCTAATAGGTGTTAATTTTAATAAGTGATAGCATCTTAATATGTGAAAAAATATCATATTTTATGAGTTGTTATAAGGTGATGAATTAATGGTGCATTAAAGTGTATTGTGTTCCTATTCATAAGATTTTGTTACTGTGATTAAAGCTATAAAATTAAATAAATTAAGTGTGTAAGTGAAATAAAAAAAAATAAAAAAAAATGAGGGGAGTAGTATTATGTCACTCTTTTGTAAAATCGTTAATATTCACATAACATAACACGGCATAATCAATGGTCACTTAGAGGAGATATATATTCATATCTGTGAATTTATAATGTTATTTTTATTAATTAAAAATAAATATTTAGCCTATAATATATCCAATGTGAATAAGTATTTTGTATGGTAAATACAGTGTTTCTTAATTATATGAATACTTACATGTTAATTAACGTGCAACGGCAGTATCTGAATCAGCACTTTTACTATCTATTTCATGTTATTTTCAAAATATATCAAAAATTATCTCACAAAGTAACTTCTAATGACTCCATAAATACACTAACATATTATATCATCAGATAATATAACCGAATCTGACAGTCCGGTCTGTGGAGGATTCCACCTTAAAATCAGCACAAAATTGACAGATGCTGATTGGCCATATGTTAATGAGAAAGGAGGAGTAAGACGCATAAATAGCCGCAGTGTCCGTGGCGCCTCGCCTTTTGATAAAGCCGGAAACCCGGCGAAACATGTCAAGGGAGGAGAGGGAGCTAATGGGAGCTAGTTTTGTTTTTTAATAACGCATACTTGCTGGCATTCATTCAAATAACTATTATGAAAGTCCAATAACAAATAACTTAACAGTAAATTACTTACATTTTGTTTAAACAGATACTTATTATCACAGCAGTTTATCTAACTTACGATATTTCTAAGGCTGCAATAGTAACAGCTAGTACACAATAGAAGACATATTGTGTCTGAGTGATACCTAGTTTTCGCTACAAAAAGCGTTTGGCAGAGATTTAGATATTATGCACATTAGAGTAATGCTGACTGTAGACGAATGCAATTATATTCTCACACAGCTATAGGCTGTTAAAGTATATTGGGAGCCGACTGAGCATAATACCTATATGTATATGTGGAATATTAGTACTGGGGCCAGTATTTAAACCCCGCAATTACTAGAATATTAATGTACTAGTCCTAAAGCCCGTTCACACGGGCCATTTCTTGCAGTACAGCGGTCCCAACCCTTGCGCTCTCTCCCTCCCCCTCTCTTTTGCTCTCTCTCTCTCCCCCCTCTCTTTGAGCTCTCTCTCCCCCCTCTCTTTTGCGCTCTCGTGCTCTCTCCCCCCTCTCTTTTGCTCTCTCTCCCCCCTCTCTTTTGAGCTCTCTCTCTCCCCCCTCTCTTTTGAGCTCTCTCTCTCCCCCCTCTCTTTTGAGCTCTCTCTCTCCCCCCTCTCTTTTGAGCTCTCTCTCTCCCCCCTCTCTTTTGAGCTCTCTCCCCCCTCTCTTTTGAGCTCTCTCCCCCCTCTCTTTTGCGCTCTCTCCCCCCCTCTATTTTGTGCTCTCTCTCCCCCTCTTTTGCGCTCTCTCTCTCCCCTCTCTTTTGCGCTCTCTCTCTCCCCCTCTCTTTTGCGCTCTCTCTCTCTCCCCCTCTTTTGCGCTCTCTCCCCCTCTTTTGCGCTCTCTCCCCCTCTCTTTTTGCGCTCTCTCTCCCCCTCTCTTTTTGCGCTCTCTCCCCCTCTTTTTGTGCTCTCTCCCCCTCTTTTTGCGCGCTCTCCCCCTCTTTTTGCGCTCTCTCCCCCTCTCTTTTGCGCTCTCTCCCCCTCTCTTTTGCGCTCTCCTCCCCCTCTCTTTTGCGCTCTCTCCCCCTCTCTTTTGCGCTCTCTCCCCCTCTCTTTTGCGCTCTCTCCCCCTCTCTTTTGCGCTCTCTCCCCCTCTCTTTTGCGCTCTCTCCCCCTCTCTTTTGCGCTCTCTCCCCCTCTCTTTTGCGCTCTCTCCCCTTCTCTTTTGCGCTCTCTCCCCCCTCTCTTTTGCGCTCTCTCCCCCTCTCTTTTGCGCTCTCTCCCCCTCTCTTTTGCGCTCTCTCCCCCTCTCTTTTGCGCTCTCTCCCCCTCTCTTTTGCGCTCTCTCCCCCTCTCTTTTGCGCTCTCTCCCCCCTCTCTTTTGCGCTCTCTCCCCCTCTCTTTTGCGCTCTCTCCCCCTCTCTTTTGCGCTCTCTCCCCCTCTCTTTTGCGCTCTCTCCCCCTCTCTTTTGCGCTCTCTCCCTCCCCCTCTTTTGCGCTCTCTCTCTCCCTCTCTTTTGCGCTCTCTCTCTCCCTCTCTTTTGCGCTCTCTCTCTCCCTCTCTTTTGCGCTCTCTCTCTCCCTCTCTTTTGCGCTCTCTCTCTCCCTCTCTTTTGCGCTCTCTCTCTCCCTCTCTCTCTTGCGCTCTCTCTCTCCCTCTCTCTCTTGCGCTCTCTCTCTCTCCCTCTCTCTTTTGCGCTCTCTCTCTCTCCCTCTCTCTTTTGCGCTCTCTCTCTCTCCCTCTCTCTTTTGCGCTCTCTCTCTCCCCCTCTCTCTTTTGCGCTCTCTCTCTCTCCCTCTCTCTTTTGCGCTCTCTCTCTCCCCCTCTCTCTTTTGCGCTCTCTCTCTCCCCCTCTCTCTTTTGCGCTCTCTCTCTCCCCCTCTCTCTTTTGCGCTCTCTCTCTCCCCCTCTCTCTTTTGCGCTCTCTCTCTCCCCCTCTCTCTTTTGCGCTCTCTCTCTCCCCCTCTCTCTTTTGCGCTCTCTCTCTCCCCCTCTCTCTTTTGCGCTCTCTCTCTCCCCCTCTCTCTTTTGCGCTCTCTCTCTCCCCCTCTCTCTTTTGCGCTCTCTCTCTCCCCCTCTCTCTTTTGCGCTCTCTCTCTCCCCCTCTCTCTTTTGCGCTCTCTCTCTCCCCCTCTCTCTTTTGCGCTCTCTCTCTCCCCCTCTCTCTTTTGCGCTCTCTCTCTCCCCCTCTCTCTTTTGCGCTCTCTCTCTCCCCCTCTCTCTTTTGCGCTCTCTCTCTCCCCCTCTCTTTTGCGCTCTCTCTCTCCCCCTCTCTCTTTTGCGCTCTCTCTCTCCCCCTCTCTCTTTTGCGCTCTCTCTCTCCCCCCTCTCTCTTTTGCGCTCTCTCTCTCCCCCGCTCTCTCTCTCCCCCTCTCTCTTTTGCGCTCTCTCTCTCCCCCTCTCTCTCTTGCGCTCTCTCTCTCCCCCTCTCTCTTTTGCGCTCTCTCTCTCCCCCCCTCTCTCTTTTGCGCTCTCTCTCTCCCCCTCTCTCTCTTTTGCGCTCTCTCTCTCCCCCTCTCTCTTTTGCGCTCTCTCTCTCCCCCGCTCTCTCTCTCCCCCTCTCTCTTTTGCGCTCTCTCTCTCCCCCTCTCTCTCTTGCGCTCTCTCTCTCCCCCTCTCTCTTTTGCGCTCTCTCTCCCCCCCTCTCTCTTTTGCGCTCTCTCTCTCCCCCTCTCTCTCTTTTGCGCTCTCTCTCTCCCCCTCTCTCTCTTTTGCGCTCTCTCTCTCCCCCTCTCTCTTTTGCGCTCTCTCTCTCCCCCTCTCTCTCTTTTGCGCTCTCTCTCTCCCCCTCTCTCTCTTTTGCGCTCTCTCTCTCCCCCTCTCTCTTTTGCGCTCTCTCTCTCCCCCTCTCTCTTTTGCGCTCTCTCTCCCCCTCTCTTTTGCGCTCTCTCTCTCCCCCTCTCTCTTTTGCGCTCTCTCTCCCCTTCTCTCTTTTGCTCTCTCTCTCCCCTTCTCTCTTTTGCTGTCTCTCTCCCCTTCTCTCTTTTGCTGTCTCTCTCCCCTTCTCTCTTTTGCTGTCTCTCTCCCCTTCTCTCTTTTGCTGTCTCTCTCCCCTTCTCTCTTTTGCTGTCTCTCTCCCCTTCTCTCTTTTGCTGTCTCTCTCCCCTTCTCTCTTTTGCTGTCTCTCTCCCCTTCTCTCTTTTGCTGTCTCTCTCCCCTTCTCTCTTTTGCTGTCTCTCTCCCCTTCTCTCTTTTGCTGTCTCTCTCCCCTTCTCTCTTTTGCTGTCTCTCTCCCCTTCTCTCTTTTGCTGTCTCTCTCTCCCCTCTCCCCTTTCTCTCATTCTATCTCTCTCCCATCTGACTTCCACGCGACCGTGACCAGCCACGCCCCCTTTACGCCCGGCCACGCCCCCCGCTCACGCCCGGCCACGCTCACTACTTCTGCCGGAGATCATCAGCTAGGCAGGGACTCAAAGGCCAGGTGTGTTTGCCCTTGTGCTGTCTCTACTGTGCATGACAGCTTCGGACAAACACACTTGGCCTTTTATTATATAGGATGCTTAATACGGAATTATATTCTCATGCAGCTATAGGCTGTTGAATTATATTGGGAGTTGACTGGATTCAATACTAGCATTTATATGTGGAATATTAGTACCGGGGCCAGTATTTAAGCCCTGCTATTTTCACAGTACTAATGTATGCTTGACACGCTATTACTTTTTTTGCAGCTATAGGCTGTTAAATTGTATTGGGAGTCGACTAGGCATAATACAAGCATTTATATGTGAAATATAAGTATTGGGGCCTATATTTAAGTCCTGCAATTACTATAATACAAATATATGCTTGATATGCTCCAGATGAACGTTTTACATCCGGGTAAAAAATTTGGGTTATTCCAGTATAATCAAGTTAACACCAAGCACCCACATAATTACTTAAGAACGTTCAATACTACACGGCTAAGATACAGAATTTATTTACAAATATTGGTTAAACTCCATTAACTCTTCATAACGGAGTTAAATATATACATACACTTATGCTTAAGAGTTAATAATTTGGTTGCACAATTGCAATCATAGTCCAGTAACAGTTGATTCTTAGATTTAACTCATTATATATAACCACCTAATTTTATATCTTTATTAAGTTACTTGATAATAAATTGTACAAATACACTATTATCAAACCCAGTAACAAGGGTTAATCAACAAATTCCTAAGTTCAAATATCAAACTAGCTTGTTCAATAGGTGGAATTAAGATCTTTTAAAGAGTTCTCTAAAAATATATCAATATATGGAATAACTAAAACTCCTATAGCTATATCGGTATCTGCCAACCTTTATATACAACAGTTGGTGTCCAGCTATATACAAATAGCTTGCTGAGTATTAATAACAGATAAGAGACCATTTACCACATGGGATTATGGAATTAACTATTATTAAACAGCACGAATGTGGCAACTAACAAGCTACTTTACCCATGTGTTTAATATAATTAACTACTCCAAGAGTTAAACAGCAGCAGCATACGTTATCCATAATGCACATCAGTTGATATCCAACTATGTATAACCCATTTCCTAATACTAACAACTGATAAGAGACTAGTCACTTTACCTATGTGTTTAATATCAGTAACTATTTATAGAGCTGATTTTTATTAGCACATATTATCTATATCTGTTAGATAGTACTACCACACTATTATTTTTACCAAATCAGTCTAACAGTATAGGCCTAGCACTCTATTAATCCTGCCAATTTCAGTTTTTTCATTCAAGGACTATAGTCTAACTGGAATAATTTGCCAGCATTTTAGTTTTAATACACCCAGGTTTTTAAATTAATTCTAGTAAAGATTTATATGTTAATGTGTTTCTTATTATACTCCGATAATTCAGGGGTCTTCTTTGAGTGCTTGTATAGTATCTTTTTCGTTCAGTGGAAATTGTAACCCAGGGATACCTCCTCCAAGGGGAAGGTTCCATCTTTCTCAATTGTCTGTAAACCCGACAAAAAGAGAGGCGTTCTTACGTTGTGTAAAAGACTTTTTTTTTTACCATGGGAGTGATCTGCCCAGTTCCAAAAGCAGAGCAGGGGCAGGGGTTCTACTCCAATCTGTTTGTGGTTCCCAAAAAAGAGGGAACTTTCAGACCAATTCTGGATCTCAAGATCCTAAACCAATTCCTAAGAGTCCCATCCTTCAAGATGGAGACCATTCGGACTATCTTACCATTGATCCAGGAGGGTCAATATATGACCACCGTGGACTTAAAGGATGCGTATCTACACATTCCTATCCACAAAGATCATCACAAGTTCCTCAGGTTCGCCTTTCTGGACAAGCATTATCAGTTTGTGGCTCTTCCTTTCGGGTTGGCCACGAATCTTCACAAAGGTGCTAGGGTCTCTTCTGGCGGTCCTAAGGCCGCGGGGCATAGCAGTGGCGCCTTATCTAGACGATGTTCTAATTCAAGCGTCAACTTTCCAACTAGCCAAGTCTCACATGGACTTAGTGTTAGCTTTTCTAAGATCTCACGGGTGGAAGGTGAATGTAAAAGAGTTCTCTTTCCCCCCTCACAAGAGTTTAATTTCTAGGGACACTGATCGACTCAGACATGAAAATATTTCTGATGGACTTCAGGAAATCAAAGATTTTGTCCACCTGCCGAGTTCTTCACTCCATTCCTAAGCCGTCAGTGGCTCAGTGTATGGAGGTAATCGGTCTAATGGTAGCGGCCATTTGCTCGCTTGCATCTCAGACCTCTGCAACTTTGCATGCTCAATCAGTGGAATGGATTATGCTGATTTATCTCCTCAGATAAATCTAGATCAAGAGACCAGAGACTCTCTTCTTTGGTGGTTGTCACAGGATCATCTGTCCCAGGTAATGTGTTTCCGCAGGCCAGAATGGGTTATAGTGACGACAGACACCAGCCTTCTGGGCTGGGGTGCAGTCTGGAATTCCCTGAAAGCACAGGGTTTGTGACTCGGGAGGAGGCTCTCCTACCGATAAATATTCTGGAATTAAGAGCGATATTCAATGCTCTCCAGGCATGGCCTCAGCTGGCTTCGGCCAGATTCATCAGGTTTGTCGGACAACATCACGACTGCGGCTTATATCAATCATCAGGGCGGAACAAAGAGTTCCTTAGCGATGATAGAGGTCTCAAGGATAATCCGATGGGCAGAGGCTCACTCTTGCCATCTGTCAGCGATCTATATCCCAGGTGTAGAGAACTGGGAGGCAGATTTTCTAAGTCATCAGACTTTTCATCCGGGGGAGTGGGAACTCCATCCGGAGGTGTTTGCTCAACTGGTTCAGCTATGGGGCACACCAGAATTGGATCTGATGGCGTCTCGTCAGAACGCCAGACTTCCTCGTTACGGTTCCAGGTCAAGGGATCCTCAGACTTTACTGATGCTCTTGCAGTACCCTGGTCGTTCAACCTGGCTTATGTGTTTCCACCTTTCCCTCTCCTTCCACGTCTGATTGCCAGAATCAAACAGGAGAGAGCATCCGTGATTTTGATAGCGCCTGCGTGGCCACGCAGGACTTGGTATGCAGACCTGGTGGACATGTCATCTCTTCCACCATGGCCTCTGCCACTGAGACAGGACCTTCTGATTCAAGGTCCATTCAAGCATCCAAATCTAATTTCTCTGCAACTGACTGCTTGGAGATTGAAAGCTTGATTCTATCAAGGCGGGGTTTCTGTGAGTCGGTCATAAATACCATGATTCAGGCTCGAAAGCCTGTTACCAGGAAAATCTATCATAAGATATGGCGTAAATATCATTTGTGGTGCGAATCCAAAGGCTTCTCCTGGAGTAAAATCAGGATTCCTAGGATTTTGTCTTTTCTCCAAGAGGAGTTGGAGAAAGGATTGTCAGCTTGTTCCCTAAAAGGACAGATATCGGCTTTGTCTATTTTGTTGCACAAGCGTCTGGCAGATGTTCCAGACGTTCGGGCTTTTTGTCAGGCTTTAGCTAGAAATAAACCTGTTGCTCCGCCATGGAGTCTAAATTTTGGTTCTTAGAGTTCTTCAGGGGGTTCAGTTTGAACCCATGCATTCCATAGATAAAAGTTTGGAAAGTTTTCTTCCTAGTTGCTATCTCTTCAGCTCGAAGAGTTGCTGAACTATCTGCATTACAATGGGACTCACCTTATCTTGTGTTCCATGCTGATAAGGTGGTTTTGCGTACCAAGCCTGGGCTCCTACCTAAGGTTGTTACGAACAGGAATATCAATCAGGAAATTGTTGTTCCTTCTTTGTATCCTAATCCTTCTTGTAAGAAGGAACGTCTGTTGCACAACTTGGACGTGGTTCGTGCTTTGAAATTTTATTTGCAGGCAACCAAAGATTTTCGTCAAACATCTTCTTTGTTTGTTTTCTATTCTGGAAAGCGTAGGGGTCAAAAGGCTACGGCTACCTCTCTTTCCTTTTGTCTGAAAAGCATCATCCGTTTGGCTTATGAGACTGCTGGACAGCAGCCTCCTGAAAGGATTACAGCTCATTCTACTAGAGCGGTAGTTTCCACATGGGCTTTTAAAAATGATGCTTCTGTTGAACAGATTTGTAAGGCTGCGACTTGGTCTTCGCTCCATACCTTTTCAAAATTTTACACATTTGATACTTTTGCTTCTTCGGAGGCTATTTTTGGGAGAAAGGTTTTGCAAGCAGTGGTGCCTTCCGTTTAGGTTCCTGTCTTGTCCCTCCCTTCATCCGTGTCCTAAAGCTTTGGTATTGGTATCCCACAAGTAAGGATGAATCCGTGGACTCGGTACATCATGCAAAAGAAAACAAAATTTATGCTTACCTGATAAATTTCTTTCTTTTGCGATGTACCGAGTCCACGGCCTGCCCTATTCAAGACAGATGGTATTTTTTCTTAAAAACTTCAGTCACCTCTGCACCTTATAGTTACTCCTTTTTCTTCCTTGGCCTTCGGTCGAATGACTGGGGGGTGGAGTTAAGGGGGGAGCTATATAGACAGCTCTGCTGTGGTGCTCTCTTTGCCATTTCCTGTTAGGATGGATAATATCCCACAAGTAAGGATGAATCCGTGGACTCGGTACATCGCTAAAGAAAGAAATTTATCAGGTAAGCATACATTTTGTTTTTCAGTTACTCTAAACAGGCCGCCGATCCTTTGCCCGCATCTCCAACTGTATTTTGCATATCAATGACGAATCCGGCGTCCTTCAATCGTTGCGTGTCCCAGCAAGAAAACTTTATTGAAATAATGTTAAATAGTTTCAAATATCTCATAACTAAAAATTCAAAGAGTAGCGTCACCCATACCATTCAGATGTGGAGAAGCAGATTATCTGTATTTATTGCTCTGGAAGAATTTTACTATGGTGAATATATCGCATTATAGAATTGTACATAAATATTCAAGCAATGTGGGAGTCATACTTAGGGCAGAGTGACTAAGGACAATGAAAAAGATAAATAGACTCATAGCTAAAGCAAAATAACCTAATACATTATGAAACTTTAAAGATGATTGGCTATCATGGTGTCTTGATAGTTTTGTTGTTGTTTTCTCCAACATAGGTGTGTCCGGTCCACGGCGTCATCCTTACTTGTGGGATATTCTCTTCCCCAACAGGAAATGGCAAAGAGCCCAGCAAAGCTGGTCACATGATCCCTCCTAGGCTCCGCCTACCCCAGTCATTCTCTTTGCCGTTGTACAGGCAACATCTCCACGGAGATGGCTTAGAGTTTTTTAGTGTTTAACTGTAGTTTTTCATTATTCAATCAAGAGTTTGTTATTTTCAAATAGTGCTGGTACGTACTATTTACTCAGAAACAGAAAAGAGATGAAGAATTCTGTTTGTATGAGGAAAATGATTTTAGCAACCGTAACTAAAATCCATGGCTGTTCCACACAGGACTGTTGAGAGCAATTAACTTCAGTTGGGGGAACAGTTTGCAGTCTCTTGCTGCTTGAGGTATGACACATTCTAACAAGACGATGTAATGCTGGAAGCTGTCATTTTCCCTATGGGATCCGGTAAGCCATGTTTATTACGATTGTAAATAAGGGCTTCACAAGGGCTTATTTAAACTGTAGACTTTTTCTGGGCTAAATCGATTGATTATTAACACATATTTAGCCTTGAGGAATCATTTTATCTGGGTATTTTGATATAATAATATCGGCAGGCACTGTTTTAGACACCTTATTCTTTAGGGGCTTTCCCCAAGCATAGGCAGAGTCTCATTTTCGCGCCGGTGTTGCGCACTTGTTTTTGAGAGGCATGGCATGCAGTCGCATGTGAGAGGAGCTCTGATACTTAGAAAAGACTTCTGAAGGCGTCATTTGGTATCGTATTCCCCTTTGGGTTTGGTTGGGTCTCAGCAAAGCAGATACCAGGGACTGTAAAGGGGTTTAAAGCTCAAAACGGCTCCGGTTCCGTTATTTTAAGGGTTAAAGCTTCCAAAATTGGTGTGCAATATTTTCAAGGCTTTAAGACGCTGTGGTGAAAATTTGGTGAATTTTGAACAATTCCTTCATGTTTTTTCGCAATTGCAGTAATAAAGTGTGTTCAGTTTAAAATTTAAAGTGACAGTAACGGTTTTATTTTAAAACGTTTTTTGTACTTTCTGATCAAGTTTATGCCTGTTTATCATGTCTGAACTACCAGATAGACTGTGTTCTGAATGTGGGGAAGCCAGAATTCCTATTCATTTAAATAAATGTGATTTATGTGATAATGACAATGATGCCCAAGATGATTCCTCAAGTGAGGGGAGTAAGCATGGTACTGCATCATTCCCTCCTTCGTCTACACGAGTCTTGCCCACTCAGGAGGCCCCTAGTACATCTAGCGCGCCAATACTCCTTACTATGCAACAATTAACGGCTGTAATGGATAATTCTGTCAAAAACATTTTAGCCAAAATGAACCCTTGTCAGCGTAAGCGTGGCTGCTCTGTTTTAGTTACTGAAGAGCATGACGACGCTGATATTAATATCTCTGAAGGGCCCCTAACCCAATCTGAGGGGGCCAGGGAGGTTTTGTCTGAGGGAGAAATTACTGATTTAGGGAACATTTCTCAGCAGGCTGAATCTGATATGATTACATTTAAATTTAAATTGGAACATCTCCGCATTTTGCTTAAGGAGGTATTATCCACTCTGGATGATTGTGAAAATTTAGTCATCCCAGAGAAACTATGTAAAATGGACAAGTTCCTAGAGGTGCCGGGGCTCCCAGAAGCTTTTCCTATACCCAAGCGGGTGGCGGACATTGTTAATAAAGAATGGGAAAGGCCCGGTATTCCTTTCGTCCCTCCCCCCATATTTAAAAAATTGTTTCCTATGGTCGACCCCAGAAAGGACTTATGGCAGTCAGTCCCCAAGGTCGAGGGAGCGGTTTCTACTTTAAACAAACGCACCACTATTCCAATAGAGGATAGTTGTGCTTTCAAAGATCCTATGGATAAAAAATTAGAAGGTTTGCTTAAAAAGATGTTTGTTCAGCAGGGTTACCTTCTACAACCCATTTCATGCATTGTCCCTGTCACTACTGCCGCATATTTCTGGTTTGATGAACTGCTTAAGGTGCTCGATAGTGACTCTCCTCCTTATGAGGAGATTATGGACAGAATCAATGCTCTCAAATTGGCTAATTCTTTCACTCTAGACGCCTCTTTGCAACTGGCTAAGTTAGCGGCTAAGAACTCTGGGTTTGCTATTGTGGCGCGCAGAGCGCTTTGGTTGAAATCTTGGTCGGCTGATGCGTCTTCCAAGAACAAGCTCCTAAACATTCCTTTCAAGGGGAAAACGTTGTTTGGTCCTGACTTGAAAGAGATTATCTCTGATATCACTGGGGGTAAGGGCCACGCCCTTCCTCAGGATCGGCCTTTCAAGGCAAAAAATAGACCTAATTTTCGTCCCTTTCGTAAAAACGGACCAGCCCAAGGTGCTACGTCCTCTAAGCAAGAGGGTAATACTTCTCAGGCCAAGCCAGCTTGGAGACCAATGCAAGGCTGGAACAAGGGAAAGCAGGCCAAGAAACCTGCCACTGCTACCAAGACAGCATGAAATATTGGCCCCCGATCCGGGACCGGATCTGGTGGGGGGCAGACTCTCTCTCTTCGCTCAGGCTTGGGCAAGAGATGTTCTGGATCCTTGGGCGCTAGAAATAGTCTCCCAGGGTTATCTTCTGGAATTCAAGGGACTTCCCCCAAGGGGGAGGTTCCACAGGTCGCAGTTGTCTTCAGACCACATAAAAAGACAGGCGTTCCTACATTGTGTAGAAGACCTGTTAAAAATGGGAGTGATTCATCCTGTTCCATTAAGAGAACAAGGGATGGGGTTCTACTCCAATCTGTTCATAGTTCCCAAAAAAGAGGGAACGTTCAGACCAATCCTAGATCTCAAGATCTTAAACAAATTTCTCAAGGTCCCATCGTTCAAGATGGAAACCATTCGAACTATCCTTCCTTCCATCCAGGAAGGTCAATTCATGACCACGGTGGATTTAAAGGATGCGTATCTACATATTCCTATCCACAAGGAACATCATCGGTTCCTAAGGTTTGCATTCCTGGACAAACATTACCAGTTCGTGGCGCTTCCTTTCGGATTAGCCACTGCTCCAAGGATTTTCACAAAGGTACTAGGGTCCCTTCTAGCGGTGCTAAGACCAAGGGGCATTGCAGTAGTACCTTACCTGGACGACATTCTGATTCAAGCGTCGTCCCTTCCTCAAGCAAAGGCTCACACGGACATTGTCCTGGCCTTTCTCAGATCTCACGGCTGGAAAGTGAACGTGGAAAAGAGTTCTCTATCCCCGTCAACAAGGGTTCCCTTCTTGGGAACAATTATAGACTCCTTAGAAATGAGGATCTTTCTAACAGAGGCCAGAAAAACAAAGCTTCTGGACTCTTGTCGGATACTTCATTCCGTTCCTCTTCCTTCCATAGCTCAGTGCATGGAAGTGATCGGTTTGATGGTGGCGGCGATGGACATAGTTCCTTTTGCGCGCATTCATCTAAGACCATTACAACTGTGCATGCTCAGTCAGTGGAATGGGGACTATACAGACTTGTCTCCGAAGATACAAGTAAATCAGAGGACCAGAGACTCACTCCGTTGGTGGCTGTCCCTGGACAATCTGTCTCAAGGGATGATGTTCCACAGACCAGAGTGGGTCATTGTCACGACCGACGCCAGTCTGATAGGCTGGGGCGCGGTCTGGGGATCCCTGAAAGCTCAGGGTCTTTGGTCTCGGGAAGAATCTCTTCTACGATAAATATTCTGGAACTGAGAGCGATATTCAATGCTCTCCAGGCCTGGCCCCAGCTTGCGAGGACCAGGTTCATACGGTTTCAATCAGACAACATGACGACTGTTGCGTACATCAACCATCAGGGGGGAACAAGAAGTTCCCTAGCGATGGAAGAAGTAACCAAAATTATTCTTTGGGCGGAGTCTCACTCCTGCCACCTGTCTGCTATCCACATCCCAGGAGTGGAAAATTGGGAAGCGGATTTTCTGAGTCGGCAGACATTGCATCCGGGGGAGTGGGAACTCCATCCGGAAATCTTTGCCCAAGTCACTCACCTGTGGGGCATTCCAGACATGGATCTGATGGCCTCTCGTCAGAACTTCAAAGTTCCTTGCTACGGGGCCAGATCCAGGGATCCCAAGGCGGCTCTAGTGGATGCACTAGTAGCACCTTGGACCTTCAAACTAGCTTATGTGTTCCCGCCATTTCCTCTCATCCCCAGGCTGATAGCCAGGATCAAGCAGGAGAGGGCGTCGGTGATCTTGATAGCTCCTGCGTGGCCACGCAGGACTTGGTATGCAGATCTGGTGAATATGTCATCGGCTCCACCTTGGAAGCTACCTTTGAGACGAGACCTTCTGGTTCAGGGTCCGTTCGAACATCCGAATCTGGTTTCACTCCAGCTGACTGCTTGGAGATTGAACGCTTGATTTTATCGAAGCGAGGATTCTCAGATTCTGTTATCGATACTCTTGTTCAGGCCAGAAAGCCTGTGACTAGAAAGATTTACCACAAAATTTGGAAAAAATATATCTGTTGGTGTGAATCTAAAGGATTCCCTTGGGACAAGGTTAAGATTCCTAGGATTCTATCCTTCCTTCAAGAAGGATTGGACAAAGGATTATCTGCTAGTTCCCTGAAGGGACAGATTTCTGCCTTGTCGGTATTACTTCACAAAAAGCTGGCAGCTGTGCCAGATGTTCAAGCCTTTGTTCAGGCTCTGGTTAGAATCAAGCCTGTTTACAAACCTTTGACTCCTCCTTGGAGTCTCAATTTAGTTCTTTCAGTTCTTCAGGGGGTTCCGTTTGAACCCTTACATTCCGTTGATATTAAGTTATTATCTTGGAAAGTTTTGTTTTTAGTTGCGATTTCTTCTGCTAGAAGAGTCTCAGAATTATCTGCTCTGCAGTGTTCTCCTCCTTATCTGGTGTTCCATGCAGATAAGGTGGTTTTACGTACTAAACCTGGTTTTCTTCCAAAAGTTGTTTCTAACAAAAACATTAACCAGGAGATTATCGTACCTTCTCTGTGTCCAAAGCCAGTTTCAAAGAAGGAACGTTTGTTGCACAATTTGGATGTTGTTCGCGCTCTAAAATTCTATTTAGATGCTACAAAGGATTTTAGACAAACATCTTCCCTGTTTGTTGTTTATTCAGGTAAAAGGAGAGGTCAAAAAGCAACTTCTACCTCTCTCTCTTTTTGGATTAAAAGCATCATCAGATTGGCTTACGAGACTGCCGGACGGCAGCCTCCCGAAAGAATCACAGCTCATTCCACTAGGGCTGTGGCTTCCACATGGGCCTTCAAGAACGAGGCTTCTGTTGATCAGATATGTAGGGCAGCGACTTGGTCTTCACTGCACACTTTTACCAAATTTTACAAGTTTGATACTTTTGCTTCTTCTGAGGCTATTTTTGGGAGAAAGGTTTTGCAAGCCGTGGTGCCTTCCATTTAGGTGACCTGATTTGCTCCCTCCCTTCATCCGTGTCCTAAAGCTTTGGTATTGGTTCCCACAAGTAAGGATGACGCCGTGGACCGGACACACCTATGTTGGAGAAAACAGAATTTATGTTTACCTGATAAATTTCTTTCTCCAACGGTGTGTCCGGTCCACGGCCCGCCCTGGTTTTTTTAATCAGGTCTGATATTTTATTTTCTTTAACTACAGTCACCACGGTACCATATGGTTTCTCCTATGCAAATATTCCTCCTTAACGTCGGTCGAATGACTGGGGTAGGCGGAGCCTAGGAGGGATCATGTGACCAGCTTTGCTGGGCTCTTTGCCATTTCCTGTTGGGGAAGAGAATATCCCACAAGTAAGGATGACGCCGTGGACCGGACACACCGTTGGAGAAAGAAATTTATCAGGTAAACATAAATTCTGTTTTTTAAATGAAGATTTACATAGAAAAGGTTTATTTTGTAGGTTTTTTTATTAGCAATATATCGAGTTGCTTTCATCCTATTTATTGCTTTATTGTCGAAGCTCACGTTGATTCATATGAAGGAAGAGAAAGAAAAACAATAGTGAAATCCATTAAGACCATTACATCACACCCAAATGGAATAGTACTCACACTTTAAAGATCTATATCTAAGCTCTTTGAGGATATGCAGGCAGGTTTATAGCCCCACATCTCTTAAGATACAAAAATTGGTGGAAGATACTTAGTCACTGATTACGTAATGAGCACCTGATCGTCTTCACTCCGAGTGAGATATACAAAAATATATCTGAATATCATTTAGGAATAAAAACAAACACAGATAACATAGGGTAAAAGCAAATGATTGCACAGTGAGTGCTGTAATGGTAGAGGACTCACCTTGCAATTATTTGCTTTTATCCTGAGTATAGTGGTTCAAATCTAAGGTAGTCTGTTAGATTTTAGAATTTTTTTTTTATTCTCATTTTTATATTTCTTTCATGTAATTAGCAAGAGTCCATGAGCTAGTGACGTATGGGATATACATTCCTACCAGGAGGGGCAAAGTTTCCCAAACCTCAAAATGCCTATAAATACACCCCTCACCACACCCACAATTCAGTTTTACAAACTTTGCCTCCGATGGAGGTGGTGAAGTAAGTTTGTGCTAGATTCTACGTTGATATGCGCTCCGCAGCAAGTTGGAGCCCGGTTTTCCTCTCAGCGTGCAGTGAATGTCAGAGGGATGTGAGGAGAGTATTGCCTATTTGAATGCAGTGATCTCCTTCTATGGGGTCTATTTCATAGGTTCTCTGTTATCGGTTGTAGAGATTCATCTCTTACCTCCCTTTTCAGATCGACGATATACTCTTATATATACCATTACCTCTGCTGATTCTCGTTTCAGTACTGGTTTGGCTTTCTACAAACATGTAGATGAGTGTCCTGGGGTAAGTAAATCTTATTTTCTGTGACACTCTAAGCTATGGTTGGGCACTTTGTTTATAAAGTTCTAAATATATGTATTCAAACATTTATTTGCCTTGACTCAGAATGTTCAACTTTCCTTATTTTCAGACAGTCAGTTTCATATTTGGGATAATGCATTTGATTTAATCATTTTTTCTTACCTTCAAAAATTTGACTCTTCCCTGTGGGCTGTTAGGCTCGCGGGGGCTGAAAATGCTTCATTTTATTGCGTCATTCTTGGCGCGGACTTTTTTGGCGCAAAAAATTCGTTTCCGGCGTCATACGTGTCGCCGGAAGTTGCGTCATTTTTTGACGTTATTTTGCGCCAAAAATGTCGGCGTTCCGGATGTGGCGTCATTTTGGCGCTAAAAAGCATTTAGGCGCCAAATAATGTGGGCGTCTTATTGGCGCGAAAAAATATGGGCGTCGCTTTTGTCTCCACATTATTTAAGTCTCATTTTTCATTGCTTCTGGTTGCTAGAAGCTTGTTCTTTGGCATTTTTTCCCATTCCTGAAACTGTCATTTAAGGAATTTGATCAATTTTGCTTTATATATATGTTGTTTTTTCTCTTACATATTGCAAGATGTCTCACGTTGCATCTGAGTCAGAAGATACTACAGGAAAATCGCTGTCTAGTGCTGGATCTACCAAAGCTAAGTGTATCTGCTGTAAACTTTTGGTAGCTATTCCTCCAGCTGTTGTTTGTATTGATTGTCATGACAATCTTGTTAAAGCAGATAATATTTCCTTTAGTAAAGTACCATTGCCTGTTGCAGTTCCTTCAACATCTAAGGTGCAGAATGTTCCTGATAATATAAGAGATTTTGTTTCTGAATCCATAAAGAAGGCTATGTCTGTTATTTCTCCTTCTAGTAAACGTAAAAAATCTTTTAAAACTTCTCTCCCTACAGATGAATTTTTAAATGAACATCATCATTCTGATTCTGATGACTCTTCTGGTTCAGAGGATTCTGTCTCAGAGGTTGATGCTGATAAATCTTCATTTCTCCAACATAGGTGTGTCCGGTCCACGGCGTCATCCTTACTTGTGGGATATTCTCTTCCCCAACAGGAAATGGCAAAGAGCCCAGCAAAGCTGGTCACATGATCCCTCCTAGGCTCCGCCTACCCCAGTCATTCTCTTTGCCGTTGTACAGGCAACATCTCCACGGAGATGGCTTAGAGTTTTTTAGTGTTTAACTGTAGTTTTTATTATTCAATCAAGAGTTTGTTATTTTGAAATAGTGCTGGTATGTACTATTTACTCAGAAACAGAAAAGAGATGAAGATTTCTGTTTGTATGAGGAAAATGATTTTAGCAACCGTCACTAAAATCCATGGCTGTTCCACACAGGACTGTTGAGAGCAATTAACTTCAGTTGGGGGAACAGTGAGCAGTCTCTTGCTGCTTGAGGTATGACACATTCTAACAAGACGATGTAATGCTGGAAGCTGTCATTTTCCCTCTGGGATCCGGTAAGCCATGTTTATTACGATTGTAAATAAGGGCTTCAAAAAGGGCTTATTAAGACTGTAGACTTTTTTTGGGCTAAATCGATTGATTATTAACACATATTTAGCCTTGAGGAATCATTTTATCTGGGTATTTTGATATAATAATATCGGCAGGCACTGTTTTAGACACCTTATTCTTTAGGGGCTTTCCCAAAGCATAGGCAGAGCCTCATTTTCGCGCCGGTGTTGCGCACTTGTTTTTGAGAGGCATGGCATGCAGTCGCATGTGAGAGGAGCTCTGATACTTAGAAAAGACTTTCTGAAGGCGTCATTTGGTATCGTATTCCCCTTGGGGCTTGGTTGGGTCTCAGCAAAGCAGATACCAGGGACTGTAAAGGGGTTAAAGTTCAAAACGGCTCCGGTTCCGTTATTTTAAGGGTTAAAGCTTCCAAATTTGGTGTGCAATACTTTTAAGGCTTTAAGACACTGTGGTGAAAATTTGGTAAATTTTGAACAATTCCTTCATGTTTTTTCGCATTTGCAGTAATAAAGTGTGTTCAGTTTAAAATTTAAAGTGACAGTAACGGTTTTATTTTAAAACGTTTTTTGTACTTGTTATCAAGTTTATGCCTGTTTAACATGTCTGAACTACCAGATAGACTGTGTTCTGAATGTGGGGAAGCCAGAATTCCTATTCATTTAAATAAATGTGATTTATGTGACAATGACAATGATGCCCAAGATGATTCCTCAAGTGAGGGGAGTAAGCATGGTACTGCATCATTCCCTCCTTCGTCTACACGAGTCTTGCCCACTCAGGAGGCCCCTAGTACATCTAGCGCGCCAATACTCCTTACTATGCAACAATTAACGGCTGTAATGGATAATTCTGTCAAAAACATTTTAGCCAAAATGAACACTTATCAGCGTAAGCGCGACTGCTCTGTTTTAGATACTGAAGAGCATGACGACGCTGATATTAATATTTCTGATGGGGCCAGGGAGGTTTTGTCTGAGGGAGAAATTACTGATTCAGGGAACATTTCTCAACAAGCTGAACCTGATGTGATTGCATTTAAATTTAAGTTGGAACATCTCCGCATTCTGCTTAAGGAGGTATTATCCACTCTGGATGATTGTGACAAGTTGGTCATCCCAGAGAAACTATGTAAAATGGACAAGTTCCTAGAGGTGCCGGGGCTCCCAGAAGCTTTTCCTATACCCAAGCGGGTGGCGGACATTGTTAATAAAGAATGGGAAAGGCCCGGTATTCCTTTCGTCCCTCCCCCCATATTTAAAAAATTGTTTCCTATGGTCGACCCCAGAAAGGACTTATGGCAGACAGTCCCCAAGGTCGAGGGAGCGGTTTCCACTTTAAACAAACGCACCACTATACCCATAGAGGATAGTTGTGCTTTCAAAGATCCTATGGATAAAAAATTAGAAGGTTTGCTTATAAAGATGTTTGTTCAGCAGGGTTACCTTCTACAACCAATTTCATGCATTGTCCCTGTCGCTACAGCCGCATGTTTCTGGTTCGATGAGCTGATAAAGGCGGTCGACAGTGATTCTCCTCCTTATGAGGAGATTAAGGACAGAATCAATGCTCTCAAATTGGCTAATTCTTTCACCCTAGACGCCACTTTGCAATTGGCTAGGTTAGCGGCTAAGAATTCTGGGTTTGCTATTGTGGCGCGCAGAGCGCTTTGGTTGAAATCTTGGTCGGCTGATGCGTCTTCCAAGAACAAGCTACTTAACATTCCTTTCAAGGGGAAAACGCTGTTTGGCCCTGACTTGAAAGAGATTATCTCGGATATCACTGGGGGTAAGGGCCACGCCCTTCCTCAGGATCGGCCTTTCAAGGCAAAAAATAAACCTAATTTTCGTCCCTTTCGTAGAAACGGACCAGCCCAAAGTGCTACGTCCTCTAAGCAAGAGGGTAATACTTCTCAAGCCAAGCCAGCTTGGAGACCAATGCAAGGCTGGAACAAGGGAAAGCAGGCCAAGAAACCTGCCACTGCTACCAAGACAGCATGAAATGTTGGCCCCCGATCCGGGACCGGATCTGGTGGGGGGCAGACTCTCTCTCTTCGCTCAGGCTTGGGCAAGAGATGTTCTGGATCCTTGGGCGCTAGAAATAGTCTCCCAAGGTTATCTTCTGGAATTCAAGGGACTTCCCCCAAGGGGGAGGTTCCACAGGTCTCAGTTGTCTTCAGACCACATAAAAAGACAGGCATTCTTACATTGTGTAGAAGACCTGTTAAAAATGGGAGTGATTCATCCCGTTCCATTAAGAGAACAAGGGATGGGGTTCTACTCCAATCTGTTTATAGTTCCCAAAAAAGAGGGAACGTTCAGACCAATCTTAGATCTCAAGATCTTAAACAAGTTTCTCAAGGTTCCATCGTTCAAGATGGAAACCATTCGAACTATTCTTCCTTCCATCCAGGAAGGTCAATTCATGACCACGGTGGATTTAAAGGATGCGTATCTACATATTCCTATCCACAAGGAACATCATCGGTTCCTGAGGTTCGCATTCCTGGACAAACATTACCAGTTCGTGGCGCTTCCTTTCGGATTAGCCACTGCTCCAAGGATTTTCACAAAGGTACTAGGGTCCCTTCTAGCTGTGCTAAGACCAAGGGGCATTGCTGTAGTACCTTACTTGGACGACATTCTGATTCAAGCGTCGTCCCTTCCTCAAGCAAAGGCTCACACGGACATTGTCCTGGCCTTTCTCAGATCTCACGGATGGAAAGTGAACGTGGAAAAGAGTTCTCTATCTCCGTCAACAAGGGTTCCCTTCTTGGGAACAATAATAGACTCCTTAGAAATGAGGATTTTTCTGACAGAGGCCAGAAAAACAAAACTTCTAGACTCTTGTCGGATACTCCATTTCGTTCCTCTTCCTTCCATAGCTCAGTGCATGGAAGTGATCGGGTTGATGGTAGCGGCAATGGACATAGTTCCTTTTGCACGCATTCATCTAAGACCATTACAACTGTGCATGCTCAGTCAGTGGAATGGGGACTATACAGACTTGTCTCCGAAGATACAAGTAAATCAGAGGACCAGAGACTCACTCCGTTGGTGGCTGTCCCTGGACAACCTGTCACGAGGGATGACATTCCGCAGACCAGAGTGGGTCATTGTCACGACCGACGCCAGTCTGATGGGCTGGGGCGCGGTCTGGGGATCCCTGAAAGCTCAGGGTCTTTGGTCTCGGGAAGAATCTCTTCTACCGATAAATATTCTGGAACTGAGAGCGATATTCAATGCTCTCAAGGCTTGGCCTCAGCTAGCGAGGGCCAAGTTCATACGGTTTCAATCAGACAACATGACAACTGTTGCGTACATCAACCATCAGGGGGGAACAAGGAGTTCCCTGGCGATGGAAGAAGTGACCAAAATCATTCTATGGGCGGAGTCTCACTCCTGCCACCTGTCTGCTATCCACATCCCAGGAGTGGAAAATTGGGAAGCGGATTTTCTGAGTCGTCAGACATTGCATCCGGGGGAGTGGGAACTCCATCCGGAAATCTTTGCCCAAGTCACTCAGCTGTGGGGCATTCCAGACATGGATCTGATGGCCTCTCGTCAGAACTTCAAAGTTCCTTGCTACGGGTCCAGATCCAGGGATCCCAAGGCGGCTCTAGTGGATGCACTAGTAGCACCTTGGACCTTCAAACTAGCTTATGTGTTCCCGCCGTTTCCTCTCATCCCCAGGCTGGTAGCCAGGATCAATCAGGAGAGGGCGTCGGTGATCTTGATAGCTCCTGCGTGGCCACGCAGGACTTGGTACGCAGATCTGGTGAATATGTCATCGGCTCCTCCTTGGAAGCTACCTTTGAGACGAGACCTTCTTGTTCAGGGTCCGTTCGAACATCCGAATCTGGTTTCACTCCAGCTGACTGCTTGGAGATTGAACGCTTGATCTTATCAAAGCGAGGATTCTCAGATTCTGTTATCGATACTCTTGTTCAGGCCAGAAAGCCTGTAACTAGAAAGATTTACCACAAAATTTGGAAAAAATATATCTGTTGGTGTGAATCTAAAGGATTCCCTTGGGACAAGGTTAAGATTCCTAAGATTCTATCCTTCCTTCAAGAAGGATTGGAAAAAGGATTATCTGCAAGTTCCCTGAAGGGACAGATTTCTGCCTTGTCTGTGTTACTTCACAAAAAGCTGGCCGCTGTGCAAGATGTTCAAGCCTTTGTTCAGGCTCTGGTTAGAATTAAGCCTGTTTACAAACCTTTGACTCCTCCTTGGAGTCTCAATTTAGTTCTTTCAGTTCTTCAGGGGGTTCCGTTTGAACCCTTGCATTCCGTTGATATTAAGTTGTTATCTTGGAAAGTTTTGTTTTTAGTTGCAATTTCTTCTGCTAGAAGAGTTTCAGAATTATCTGCTCTGCAGTGTTCTCCTCCTTATCTGGTGTTCCATGCAGATAAGGTGGTTTTACGTACTAAACCTGGTTTTCTTCCAAAAGTTGTTTCTAACAAAAACATTAACCAGGAGATTATCGTACCTTCTCTGTGTCCGAAACCAGTTTCAAAGAAGGAACGTTTGTTGCACAATTTGGATGTTGTTCGCGCTCTAAAATTCTATTTAGATGCTACAAAGGATTTTAGACAAACATCTTCCTTGTTTGTTGTTTATTCTGGTAAAAGGAGAGGTCAAAAAGCAACTTCTACCTCTCTCTCTTTTTGGATTAAAAGCATCATCAGATTGGCTTACGAGACTGCCGGACGGCAGCCTCCCGAAAGAATCACAGCTCATTCCACTAGGGCTGTGGCTTCCACATGGGCCTTCAAGAACGAGGCTTCTGTTGATCAGATATGTAGGGCAGCGACTTGGTCTTCACTGCACACTTTTACCAAATTTTACAAGTTTGATACTTTTGCTTCTTCTGAGGCTATTTTTGGGAGAAAGGTTTTGCAAGCCGTGGTGCCTTCCATTTAGGTGACCTGATTTGCTCCCTCCCTTCATCCGTGTCCTAAAGCTTTGGTATTGGTTCCCACAAGTAAGGATGACGCCGTGGACCGGACACACCTATGTTGGAGAAAACAGAATTTATGTTTACCTGATAAATTACTTTCTCCAACGGTGTGTCCGGTCCACGGCCCGCCCTGGTTTTTTTAATCAGGTCTGATAATTTATTTTCTTTAACTACAGTCACCACGGTACCATATGGTTTCTCCTATGCAAATATTCCTCCTTAACGTCGGTCGAATGACTGGGGTAGGCGGAGCCTAGGAGGGATCATGTGACCAGCTTTGCTGGGCTCTTTGCCATTTCCTGTTGGGGAAGAGAATATCCCACAAGTAAGGATGACGCCGTGGACCGGACACACCGTTGGAGAAAGTAATTTATCAGGTAAACATAAATTCTGTTATTTATTTAAAATGGAATTTATTCGTTCTTTACTTAAAGAAGTACTAATTGCTTTAGAAATAGAGGATTCTGGTCCTCTTGATACTAATTCTAAACGTTTGGATAAGGTATTTAAAGCTCCTGTGGTTATTCCAGAAGTTTTTTCCTGTTCCTAATGCTATTTCTGCAGTAATTTCCAAAGAATGGGATAAATTGGGTAATTCATTTACTCCTTCTAAACGTTTTAAGCGATTATATCCTGTGCCGTCTGACAGATTAGAATTTTGGGACAAAATCCCTAAAGTTGATGGGGCTATTTCTACCCTTGCTAAACGTACTACTATTCCTACGTCAGATGGTACTTCGTTTAAGGATCCTTTAGATAGGAAAATTTAATCCTTTCTAAGAAAAGCTTATCTGTGTTCAGGTAATCTTCTTAGACCTGCTATATCTTTGGCTGATGTTGCTGCAGCTTCAACTTTCTGGTTGGAAACTTTAGCGCAACAAGTAACACATCATGATTCTCATGATATTATTATTCTTCTACAGCATGCTAATAATTTTATCTGTGATGCCATTTTTGATATTATCAGAGTTGATGTCAGGTTTATGTCTCTAGCTATTTTAGCTAGAAGAGCTTTATGGCTTAAAACTTGGAATGCTGATATGGCTTCTAAATCAACTTTACTTTCCATTTCTTTCCAGGGTAACAAATTATTTGGTTCTCAGTTGGATTCCATTATTTCAACTGTTACTGGTGGGAAAGGAACTTTTTTACCACAGGATAAAAAATCTAAAGGTAAAAGCAGGGCTAATAATCGTTTTCGTTCCTTTCGTTTCAACAAAGAACAAAAGCCTGATCCTTCATCCTCAGGAGCAGTTTCAGTTTGGAAACCATCTCCAGTCTGGAATAAATCCAAGCCAGCTAGAAAGGCAAAGCCTGCTTCTAAGTCCACATGAAGGTGCGGCCCTCATTCCAGCTCAGCTGGTAGGGGGCAGGTTACGTTTTTTCAAGGAAATTTGGATCAATTCTGTTCACAATCTTTGGATTCAGAGCATTGTTTCAGAAGGGTACAGAATTGGTTTCAAGATAAGACCTCCTGCAAAGAGATTTTTTCTTTCCCGTGTCCCAGTAAATCCAGTAAAAGCTCAAGCATTTCTGAAATGTGTTTCAGATCTAGAGTTGACTGGAGTAATTATGCCAGTTCCAGTTCCGGAACAGGGGATGGGGTTTTATTAAAATCTCTTCATTGTACCAAAGAAGGAGAATTCCTTCAGACCAGTTCTGGATCTAAAAATATTGAATCATTATGTAAGAATACCAACGTTCAAGATGGTAACTGTAAGGACTATCTTGCCTTTTGTTCAGCAAGGGAATTATATGTCCACAATAGATTTACAGGATGCATATCTGCATATTCCGATTCATCCAGATCATTATCAGTTCCTGAGATTCTCTTTTCTGGACAAGCATTACCAGTTTGTGGCTCTGCCGTTTGGCCTAGCTACAGCTCCAAGAATTTTTACAAAGGTTCTCGGTGCCCTTCTGTCTGTAATCAGAGAACAGGGTATTGTGGTATTTCCTTATTTGGACGATATCTTGGTACTTGCTCAGTCTTTAGATTTAGCAGAATCTCATACAAATCGACTTGTGTTGTTTCTTCAAGATCATGGTTGGAGGATCAATTTACCAAAAAGTTCTTTGATTCCTCAGAAAAGGGTAACCTTTCTGGGTTTCCAGATGGATTCAGTGTCCATGACTCTGTCTTTAACGGACAAGAGACGTCTAAAATTGATTGCAGCTTGTCGAAACCTTCAGTCACAATCATTCCCTTCGGTAGCCTTATGCATGGAAATTCTAGGTCTTATGACTGCTGCATCGGACGCGATCCCCTTTGCTCGTTTTCACATGCGACCTCTTCAGCTCTGTATGCTGAAGCAATGGTGCAAGGATTACACGAAGATATCTCAATTAATATCTTTAAAACCGATTGTTCGACACTCTCTAACATGGTGGACAGATCACCATTGTTTAATTCAGGGGGCTTCTTTTGTGCTTCCGACCTGGACTGTAATTTCAACAGATGCAAGTCTCACAGGTTGGGGAGCTGTGTGGGGATCTCTGACGGCACAAGGAGTTTGGGAATCTCAGGGGGTGAGATTACCGATCAATATTTTGGAACTCCGTGCAATTTTCAGAGCTCTTCAGTTTTGGCCTCTTCTGAAGAGAGAATCGTTCATTTGTTTTCAGACAGACAATGTCACAACTGTGGCATACATCAATCATCAAGGAGGGACTCACAGTCCTCTGGCTATGAAAGAAGTATCTTGAATTTTGGTTTGGGCGGAATCCAGCTCCTGTCTAATCTCTGCGGTTCATATCCCAGGTATAGACAATTGGGAAGCGGATTATCTCAGTCGCCAAACGTTGCATCCGGGCGAATGGTCTCTTCACCCAGAGGTATTTCTTCAGATT
This sequence comes from Bombina bombina, assembly GCF_027579735.1. Classification (NCBI taxonomy): domain Eukaryota; kingdom Metazoa; phylum Chordata; class Amphibia; order Anura; family Bombinatoridae; genus Bombina; species Bombina bombina. Next base: position 957,585,050 of record NC_069502.1, on the reverse strand, counting down.
GTTCAAATGTGGGAACTTCCAGAAATAGATCTGATGGCGTCCCATCTAAACAAGAAACTTCCCAGGTATCTGTCCAGATCCCGGGATCCTCAGGCGGAGGCAGTGGATGCATTATCACTTCCTTGGAAGTATCATCCTGCCTATATCTTTCCGCCTCTAGTTCTTCTTCCAAGAGTAATCTCCAAGATTCTGAAGGAATGCTCGTTTGTTCTGCTGGTAGCTCCGGCATGGCCTCACAGGTTTTGGTATGCGGATCTTGTCCGGATGGCCTCTTGCCAACCGTGGACTCTTCCGTTAAGACCAGACCTTCTGTCACAAGGTCCTTTTTTCCATCAGGATCTGAAATCCTTAAATTTAAAGTTATGGAGATTGAACGCTTGATTCTTGGTCAAAGAGGTTTCTCTGACTCTGTGATTAATACTATGTTACAGGCTCGTAAATCTGTATCTCGAGAGATATATTATAGAGTCTGGAAGACTTATATTTCTTGGTGTCTTTCTCATCATTTTTCTTGGCATTCTTTTAGAATACCGAGAATTTTACAGTTTCTTCAGGATGGTTTAGATAAGGGTTTGTCCGCAAGTTCTTTGAAAGGACAAATCTCTGCTCTTTCTGTTCTTTTTCACAGAAAGATTGCTATTCTTCCTGATATTCATTATTTTGTACAAGCTTTGGTTCGTATAAAACCTGTTATTAAGTCAATTTCTCCTCCTTGGAGTTTGAATTTGGTTCTGGGAGCTCTTCAAGCTCCTCCGTTTGAACCTATGCATTCATTGGACATTAAATTACTTTCTTGGAAAGTTTTGTTCCTTTTGGCCATCTCTTCTGCCAGAAGAGTTTCTGAATTATCTGCTCTTTCTTGTGAGTCTCCTTTTCTGATTTTTCATCAGGATAAGGCGGTGTTGCGAACTTCTTTTGAATTTTTACCTAAAGTTGTGAATCCCAACAACATTAGTAGAGAAATTGTGGTTCCTTCATTATGTCCTAATCCTAAGAATTCTAAGGAGAAATCGTTGCATTCTTTGGATGTTGTTAGAGCTTTGAAATATTATGTTGAAGCTACGAAATCTTTCCGTAAGACTTCTAGTTTATTTGTTATCTTTTCCGGTTCTAGAAAAGGCCAGAAAGCTTCTGCCATTTCTTTGGCATCTTGGTTGAAATCTTTAATTCATCTTGCCTATGTTGAGTCGGGTAAAACTCCGCCTCAAAGAATTACAGCTCATTCTACTAGGTCAGTTTCTACTTCCTGGGCGTTTAGGAATGAAGCTTCGGTTGACCAGATTTGCAAAGCAGCAACTTGGTCCTCTTTGCATACTTTTACTAAATTCTACCATTTTGATGTATTTTCTTCTTCTGAAGCAGTTTTTGGTAGAAAAGTACTTCAGGCAGCGGTTTCAGTTTGAATCTTCTGCTTATGTTTTTCGTTAAACTTTATTTTTGGGTGTGGATTATTTTCAGCAGGAATTGGCTGTCTTTATTTTATCCCTCCCTCTCTAGTGACTCTTGTGTGGAAAGATCCACATCTTGGGTAGTCATTATCCCATACATCACTAGCTCATGGACTCTTGCTAATTACATGAAAGAAAACATAATTTATGTAAGAATTTACCTGATAATTTTCATTTCTTTCATATTAGCAAGAGTCCATGAGGCCCGCCCTTTTTTTGTGGTGGTTATGATTTTTGTATAAAGCACAATTATTCCAATTCCTTATTTTATATGCTTTCGCACTTTTTTATCACCCCACTTCTTGGCTATTCGTTAAACTGAATTGTGGGTGTGGTGAGGGGTGTATTTATAGGCATTTTGAGGTTTGGGAAACTTTGCCCCTCCTGGTAGGAATGTATATCCCATACGTCACTAGCTCATGGACTCTTGCTAATATGAAAGAAATGAATTTATCAGGTAAGTTCTTACATAAATTATGTTTTTATCTGGTCTAAGCTGATCAAATGAATGTCTTATCACTTTTTTTTTTATTCCTAAATGAAATTCAGATATATTTTTGTATATCTCCCTCCGAGTGAAGACGAACAGGTGTTCATTACGTAATCAGTGATGATGACTATCTTCCACCAATTACATTTAAAAGGGCTGGAATCAATAAAATAATCCTTTAAACAGCTGCTTATACACCAGCGAAATGTACGTTGGATATTTCCTGGACTAATATGGACAATTGTATAATTTGGAAGGTCTTTGAGGCATTCCGTTGCAGTAACACTAGGCTGTATATTGAATGGTGTGTATATGTATATATGTGTGTGTGTATATATATATATATATATATATATATATATATATATATATATATATATATATATATATATATATATATATATATATATTTCATGTAATTGGCAAGAGTCCATGAGCTAGTGACGTATGGGATATACATTCCTACCAGGAGGGGCAAAGTTTCCCAAACCTCAAAATGCCTATAAATACACCCCTCACCACACCCACAATTCAGTTTTACAAACTTTGCCTCCCATGGAGGTGGTGAAGTAAGTTTGTGCTAGATTTCTACGTTGATATGCGCTTCGCAGCAGGCTGAAGCCTGGTTTTCCTCTGAGTGCAGTGAATGTCAGAGGGATGTGAAGAGAGTATTGCCTATTGAATACCATGGTCTTCCTCTAGGGGATCTATTTCATAGGTTCTCTGTTATCGGTCGTAGAAATTTCTTCTCCTACCTCCCTTTTCAGATCGACGATATACTCTTATATACCATTACCTCTATTGATTCTCGTTTCAGTACTGGTTTGGCTATCTACTATATGTAGATGAGTGTCTTGGGGTAAGTAAGTTTTATTTCTATTCATAACACTCTAAGCTATGGTTGGGCACTTTATATGTAAAGTTCTAAATATATGTGTTAAACTTATATTTGCCATAATTCAGGATAATCAGTATTCCTTCTTTCAGACTGCCGGTTTAATTTTTTTGGGAAAATGCATATGAATTATATTTTTTCTTACCTTAAAATTTTAAATTTTCAATTGACTTTTTTTCTAAATTGCGGGCTGTTAGGCTCGCGGGTGCTGAAAATGCTTCAACTTATTGCGTCATTCTTGGCGCAAAAATTTTGTCATTTCAGTTTTCACGTGATTGCGTCATTTTTGACGTATGTGTGTTGCGGACGTTTTTGTTGCCAAAAAATATGGGCGTCATTCTTGGCGCCAAAAAATGTGGGTGTTATACTTGGCGCCAAAAATGTGGTCGTCATACTTGGCGCCAGTTTTTTTCACATTATTTCAGTCTCACTTTTTAGTTGCTTCTGGTTTCTAGAGGCTTGTTTTGTTTTGCATTCTTTCCCATTCCTGAAACCGCCATTTAAGGAATTTGATCATTTTGCTTTATATGTTGTTTTTTCTATTACATATTGCAAGATGTCACTACCTGACCCTGGATCAGAATCTACTTATGGAAAGACGCTGCCTGATGTCGGTTCTACCAAAGCTAAGTGCATTTGTTGTAAACTTTTGGTAACTGTTCCTCCGGCTGTAGTTTGTGTTAGTTGTCATGATAAACTATCTAACGCAGATGTTGTTGTTCCTTCAACATCTAATGTTCAGGATGTTCCTGTTAATGTAAAATAATTTGTTTCTAATTCTATTCGGAAGGCTCTGTCTGTTATTCCTCCTTCTAGTAAACGTAAGAGGTCTTTTAAAACTTCTCATATTTCAGATGAATTTTTAAATGACCGCCATCATTCTGACTTATCTATTTCTGAAGAGGATCTATCTGGTTCAGAAGATTCTGCCTCAGATATTGACACTGATAAATCTTCATATTTGTTTAAGATGGAGTTTATTCGTTCTTTACTTAAAGAAGTGTTGATTGCATTAGATATGGAGGAGTCTAGTCCTCTTGATATTAAAACTAATAAGCGTTTAAATTCAGTTTTTAAACCTCATGTAGTTATTCCAGAAGTTTTTCCAATTCCTGATGCTATTTCAGAAGTAATTTCTAGGGAATGGAATAGTCTGGGTACTTCATTTACTCCTTGTCCAAGGTTTAAGAAATTGTACCCTTTGCCATCTGATAGATTAGAGTTTTGGGAGAAAATCCCCAAAGTTGGTGGGGCTATCTCTACTCTTGCTAAACGTACTACTATTCCTACGGCAGATAGTACTTCTTTTAAGGATCCTTTAGATAGGAAACTTGAATCCTTTCTAAGGAAGGCTTATTTATTTTTAGGTAATCTTCTCAGGCCTGCTATTTCTTTGGCTGATGTTGCTGCAGCTTCTACCTTCTGGTTGGAGGCTTTAGCGCAACAAGTGTCAGACCATAATGCTTATAGCATTGTTAAACTTCTTCAACATGCTAATAACTTTTGTTTGTGATGCCATTTTTGATATCATTAGAATTGATGTCAGGTATATGTCTTTAGCTATTTTAGCTAGAAGAGCTTTATGGCTTAAGTCTTGGAATGCAGATATGACTTCTAAGTCAACGTTGCTTTCTCTTTCTTTCCAAGGTAATAAATTATTTTGTTCTCCGTTGGATTCAATAATTTCAACTGTTACTGGGGGGAAGGGAGTTTTTTTGCCTCAGGACAAAAAGTCTAAAGGTAAATATAGGGCTGCTAATCGTTTTCGTTCATTTCGTCAGAATAAGGAACAAAAACCTGACCCTTCCTCTAAAGGAACTATTTCCGTTTGGAAATCTTCTCCAGTCTGGAATAAATCCAAGCCTTTTATAAAACCAGCTCCCAAATCCGCATGAAGGTGCGGCCATCATTCCAGCACAGCTGTTAGTGGGCAGGTTACGATTTTTCAAAGATGTTTGGATCAATTCGATTCAAAGTCTTTGGATTTAGAACATTGTTTCACAAGGGTACAGAATAGGTTTCAAGGTAAGACCGCCTGTGAGAAGATTTTTTTCTCACGCATTCCAGAAAACCCAGTAAAGGCTCAGGCGTTTCTGAAATGTGTTTCAGACCTAGAGTCGGCTGGGGTAATTGTGCCAGTTCCAGTTCTGGAACGGGGTCTGGGGTTTTACTCAAATCTGTTCATTGTACCAAAGAAGGAGAATTCCTTCAGACCAGTTCTGGATCTAAAAATATTGAATCGTTGTGTAAGGATACCAACATTCAAAATGGTGACTATAAGGACTATTCTGCCTTTTGTTCAGCAAGGGCATTATATGTCTACAATAGACTTACAGGATGCATATCTTCATATTCCAATCCATCCAGATCACTATCAGTTTCTGAGATTCTCTTTTCTAGACAAGCATTACCAGTTTGTTGCTCTTCCATTTGGCCTAGCAACAGCTCCAATTATCTTTTCAAAGGTTCTCGGTGCCCTTCTCTCTGTAATCAGAGAACAGGCTATTGCGGTATTTCCTTATTTGGACGATATCTTGGTACTCGCTCAGTCTTTACATTCTGCAGAATCTCATACGAATTAACTTGTGTTGTTTCTTCAAAGACATGGTTGGAGGATCAATTTACCAAAGAGTTCCTTGATGCCTCAGACAAAGGTAACCTTTTTGGGTTTCCAAATAGATTGTGTCCATGACTTTGTCTCTAACAGAAAAGAGACGTCTGAAATTGGTTTCAGCTTGTCGAAACCTTCAGTCTCAATCATTCCCTTCGGTAGCTTTGTGCATGGAAATTCTAGGTCTCATGACTGCTGCATCGGACGCGATCCCTTTTGCTCGTTTTCACATGAGACCTCTTCAGCTTTGTATGCTGAACCAATGGTGCAGGGATTATACAAAGCTATCACAATTAATATCCTTAAATCCCAATGTTCGATCTTCTCTGACTTGGTGGTTGGATCACCATCGTTTAATTCAAGGGGCCTCTTTTGTTCATCCAACCTGGACTGTGATCTCAACAGATGCGAGTCTTTCAGGTTGGGGAGCTGTATGGGGATCTCTGACAGCGCAGGGGGTTTGGGAATCTCAGGAGGCGAGATTACCAATCAACATTTTGGAACTCCGTGCGGTTTTCAGAGCTCTTCAGTTCTGGCCTCTTCTGAAGAGAGAATCGTTTATTTGTTTTCAGGCAGACAATGTCACAACCGTGGCGTATGTCAATCATCAAGGAGGGACTCACAGTCCTCAGGCTATGAAAGAAGTATCTCGGATTCTTGTATGGGCGGAATCCAGCTCCTGTCTGATTTCTGCGGTTCACATCCCAGGTATAGACAATTGGGAAGCGGATTATCTTGGTCGCCAGACGTTACATCCGGGCGAATGGTCTCTTCACCCAGAGGTATTTCTTCAGATTGTTCAAATCTGGGGACTTCCAGAAGTAGATCTGATGGCTTCTCATCTAAACAAGAAACTTCCCAGGTATCTGTCCAGATCCAGGGATCTTCAGGCGGAAGCGGTGGACGCGTTGTCACTTCCTTGGAATTATCAACCTGCCTATATCTTTCCGCCTCTAGTTCTTCTTCCAAAAGTGATTTCCAAAATCCTAATGGAGCGTTCGTTTGTACTGCTGGTGGCTCCAGCATGGCCACACAGGTTTTGGTATGCGGATCTCGTTCGGGTGGCCAGTTGCCAACCTTGGACACTTCCGTTAAGGCCAGACCTTCTATCTCAAGGCCCATTTTTCCATCAGGATCTCAAATCATTAAATTTGAAGGTATGGAGATTGAAAGCTTAATACTTAGTCATAGAGGTTTCTCTGATTCAGTGATTAATACTATGTTACAGGCTCGTAAATATGTGTCTAGAAAGATTTATTACCGAGTTTGGAAGACTTACATTTCTTGGTGTTCTTCTCATAAATTCTCTTGGCATTCTTTTAGAATTCCTAGAATTATACAGTTTCTTCAGGACGGTTTGGATTAGGGTTTGTCTGCAAGTTCCTTGAAAGGACAAATCTCTGCTCTTTCTGTACTTTTTCACAGAAAGATTGCTAATCATCCTGATATTCATTGTTTTGTACAGCCTTTGGTTCGTATTAAGCCTGTCATTAAGTCAATTTCTCCTCCTTGGAGTCTTAATTTGGTTCTGAGGGCTTTACAAGCTCCTCCGTTTGAATCTATGCATTCTCTGGATATTAAATTACTTTCTTGTAAAGTTTTATTCTTTTTGGCCATCTCTTCTGCTAGAAGAGTTTCCGAGTTATCTGCTCTTTCTTGTGAATCTCCTTTTCTGATTTTTCATCAGGATAAGGCGGTGTTGCGGACTTCATTTAATTTTTTACCTAAAGTTGTGAATTCTAACAACATTAGTTGAGAAATTGTTGTCCCTTCTTTGTGTCCTAATCCTAAGAATTCTCTGGAGAGATCTTTACATTCTTTGGATGTAGTAAGAGCTTTGAAATATTATGTTGAAGCTACTAAAGATTTCAGAAAGACTTCTAGTCTATTTGTTATCTTTTCTGGTTCTAGGAAAGGTCAGAAGGCTTCTGCCATTTCTTTGGCGTCTTGGTTAAAGTCTTTGATTCATCATGCTTATGTGGAGTCGGGTAAATCCCCGCCTCAAAGGATTACGGCTCATTCTACTAGGTCAGTTTCTACTTCCTGGGCTTTTAAGAATGAATCTTCTGTTGATCAGATTTGCAAAGCAGCAACTTGGTCTTCTTTGCATACTTTTACTAAATTCTACCATTTTGATGTTTTTTCTTCTTCTGAAGCAGTTTTTGGTAGAAAAGTACTTCAGGCAGCTGTTTCAGTTTGATTCTTCTGCTTATAATTTCAGTTTTTTTCATTATAAGATTAAAACTTTTTGATTTGGGTTGTGGATTATTTTTTCAGCGGAATTGGCTGTCTTTATTTTATCCTTCCCTCTCTAGTGACTCTTTCGTGGAAGTTCCACATCTTGGGTATCTGCTATCCCATATGTCACTAGCTCATGGACTCTTGCCAATTACATGAAAGAAAACATAATTTATGTAAGAACTTACCTGATAAATTAATTTCTTTCATATTGGCAAGAGTCCATGAGGCCCACCCTTTTTGTGGTGGTTATGATTTTTTTGTATAAAGCACAATTATTCCAATTCCTTGTTTGATGCTTTCGCTCCTTTCTTATCACCCCACTTCTTGGCTATTCGTTAAACTGTATTGTGGGTGTGGTGAGGGGTGTATTTATAGGCATTTTGAGGTTTGGGAAACTTTGCCCCTCCTGGTAGGAATGTGTATCCCATACGTCACTAGCTCATGGACTCTTGCCAATATGAAAGAAATGAATTTATCAGGTAAGTTCTTACATAAATTATGTTATTATACTTTTGCAGTTTTTACCTGTTTAACCTGTCAACCTATTTATTTATTTTTTAGGAAAGCTCACTCTTAAATCTTTTTAATCTTGAATGCTTACCTCGTCTTCATTTTTTTTTCTCTTCTAGAGGAGTGGTGTAAACCCGCTGCTTTTTCTAAAGGTATATATATATTTTTTTTGTATTGCATAATTTTTTTCCCAGGACCTATTTAACTATCTCTGTTATTTATGATGATGGTACTGGAATACTTGTGCATGTGAGTTGTTGAACTGTGTTTAGAAATAAATTGTAAGTAAAAATGTGTGGGAGCCAATTCATGCTCTCTTGTTTTTTATGGTTTATAAATTCAGGCAACCATCCCTTGGAAGTTCCTTTTTCACACGCTAAACAAAGAATTTCCCTTTCTTGAAAGGACAATTAAATACAGTAGATTTGCATAATCAACAAATGCCTAATTAAAAAAAAAACCATACCAATAGCATACTCATGTGACAGCCATCGGCCAATCACAGACTGTGAATTCTTGCACATGCTCAGTGGGAGCTGGTGCCTCAAAAAGTATACATATAAGACTGCAGTATTTGATAATGAAAGTAATTTGGAAAGCCCCTTAAAACTGCACACTATCTATCATAAAAGTTAAAAATTTTACTTTTAGTATCCCTTTAAGGGCCTGATGCTCAAAAACTGGCTGGCATGGAGAGAGGTCTCGCAAAACCTTTGGGGGCTTTATCTGAGCATTATATTACAATGCCAGTGAATCTGTATCACATCCAGAACCTCCAAAGCTAGATATAAAGTTCTCAAATTTTCAAAAATTCTTTAGTGACGAGACCTCTTAGATAATCTCTCCAGACCAGAGAGCTTTAGATCATCAATCTCTACAGAAATTATCCCTGGAGAAGGCAGCAATGTGTTTTTTATTTATTTATTTTTTATTGTAAAACTTTTTTTTTATGCCGTAGATGTATTCAATGGCACATCTATTGTGAGATTTGACAATTTCTCTTTTTTTGGGAAACATGTTCAGGTATATAGTGATTCACCATCTTTATCCTTTCTGATGTGATAGCTTAAGGACTCATTTGATGATAACCTCAACTACAGAAGTTTAGGAAATAAAAACCTATTTTTTTTTAGTGTGGTAAACTCCTAAACTGATGTAAGCCATGAATGTTACATTTCTGAAAGTATTTTTAATCTGAAGCAGTCCCAGTGAGATTAAGTGGGGGTGGATTATAGTGGATATGTAGAGAGGGGAGGATGTGGCTCTTAGGGGACATTGGGACATAGAGGACAAATTATTTGCAAGGCCAAGTGCTAGGGTTTAGCATATGCTGTCTGGAAGATGTATTAAAGGGAGTAAAGGGACATAATTAAACTTTCCTGATTTAAAGGGACAAGAAATCCAAAAAATATATATTTTTTTCATGATTCAGATAGAGCATACAATTTTAACCCCTTTAAATGCTAACGACAGCTCTGAGCTGTCGCAAATTGTCTGTCAGGTGCTAACGACGGCTCAGCCGTCGCTAGCACTCTCCCACCTTGAGGGAGATCTGGGGGCTCCCACCCGCTCCTACCCCTTCGATCGGGCCTGTATAGTGACAGGCATCGCCAGGGCTTCACGTTTTTGACGTGATGACGTAACCGCGCAACTTTATTTAATAATCACAATGACAAGTATATGGAAAGGGGGCATGCTGCTTAGAAGCCTGTATCTCAGGCATCTAAGCAGCTACAGACCCCCCCCAAGACCATTGGAAAGGTAATCGCCTAATCTTTCCAACGGTATAACTCTTGGGAATCTGAAAGAAAAAAGTAAAAAAAAAATATATATTTAAAAAACAAACAAAAAACCCCCTCAAATCAGCTTAGCACCCAGGTGGGAAAGTGCTTAACATTTAAAGGTTTAAACAACTTTCCAATTTACATCTATTATCAAAATTGTTTAATTCTCTTGTTATCCTTTGATGAATGAGCAGCAGTGCACTACTGGGAGCTAGATGAACACACCAGGTGAGCCAATGACCAGATGTATTTTCGTACAGCTACAAAGCAGCAACTAGCTCCCATTGCATTGCTGCTTCTGAGCCTACCCAGGTATGCTGTGCAACAAAGGATACTAAGAGAATGAAGCACATTAGATAAAAGAAGTACCTTGGAAAGTTGTTTAAAATTGCATGCTCTAACTGAGTTATGAAAGAATAGTTTTGGGGTTAATGTGCCTTTAAGAAATATGGCGCCACCTGGTGGTGGATTATTGATTATAATTTTCGGCATATGATGAGGTGTTGGATCCCTTTTGGTGTTTGTGAATAGTTTGAATTGTTTTATCACAGGTTCAGAGTTCACGTTTAACATATGAAGAGAAATCTATAGTTTTCCTGAATACTACAGAATCATTTAAGAAACATTTTAAGTTTCATGTCCCTATAAGATAGACACAAAATAAAATAAAACTGTAAAAATGTATCTGTACCCCCTTTTTTCTGTCTCTTGTTGAGACTTTGCGCCTTTCCATGAGAGCATACATAAGTAGACTCAGAAGTGTGCATGTGTCTTGGCAGCTTTTTTTTTTTTTTCCAGCAGTGTTTGTAACAATGTAATACATATAGGGCTCAATTTATTATTTTTTTAAATACGACTTTCAGCTCTCCTATCAGTTCTCTGCAGCTCGTCTTTGGAGAGGCGCACATGTGCACCAATATTTATCATAAAACCGGTAGTATTTAACGCCAATTTCCAAAGTCAAGATGCGGCAGATTAATGATAAATCTCGCCATTAGTATTACATATGCGCCTTATTTATCATTAGAGATACTCTCAAATTCACTTGTTTTTTGTATATAAAATTGTCTTACTTTATTTTTTTATTTAAATACAATTGTTAAAACTACCCTTGACCATGTATTACAATATTTAAATACAAAACGATTGTAATTTTAATGTAATAAAATAAAAAATTATTTTGTTTTAAAATTATTAAAAAAAACGTGTAACCTAATACATGTAATCTAATTAATAAATGCATTTTTTTGAATCGTGTGTAAGAAAGCTTTTATATTTTTTTACACATGCTACAATAATAATAATAATACAAACACCAGTTTTAAACATTAATACCTTTATCTCCTTCCACACCCCCTGCAGAACTTTTGACTCCTATAGATATTCAAAAATGTCACTGGTGACACGTCTTACATTGATGTAATATTGTTAGCTTTAGACTGATAAGATAGAAAATGAAGAACTATTCCATCTTCTCTCGCGAAAAAAGTGGAGTGAATTCAATGTTCTCCACAGTGGTTATGGAGAACGTTCGTGGTCGTATTTGTAGGAGAATTTTAGGGTCTCCTAAGGCGCAAAATAATGTTAAATCTATATTTTGGTGATTAGTGATGCGTATTTCTAAAAATATGATCGAAAAAGGGCATTTTAAGCTTTATTTGGCGCGAGAGAATAGAGTGGGAGAATTATGCGGTCGTATTTGCTTAATTTTAGGCGTATTTTGCATTGATAAATAGGAGAAAAATTACGACAGCGTATTTATAGGCGCAAATGTAGGAGAATTACAATGATAAATGGAGCCCATATTGCTTAAGTCACATGCACACTTTTGTGCCTACCTCAGCATGGAAAGAAGTGACATTTCAACAAAAACTACCAGAAAAATAAATCAATTTATAGAAGTAAATGTTTGGGTTTTTTTTTTTCGTTTTTTTTAATATAAAAATTATTTTAAGCAGGTATAGATTTGGTATTTAAGCAAATTAATGTTTGTGGCTTTTTTTTTCTTCTTCTATCCAACAGCAGAATTCAATAGATTCTAGTTCCAAACCCCAAGATGAGATTTATATAAACTATTTCTATTATGGCATGATATTAACCTCTTGCTTATTTGTTTTATCTGTATTATTTTTTTTTAGCTCAAAGGACAAGAAAAAAAAGAAACCAGCACCTCAAAAAATCTAAAAGAATCAAAGGTGATTTACTAATGTATACACAGAATATATTGCTTTCTTAAAGGTACAGTCTACTCCGGAATTGTTATTGTTTAAAAAATAGATGATCCCTTTATTACCCATTCCCCAATTTTGCACAACCACTGTTATATTTATACACTTTTTTTTTTTATCTCTGTGATTATCTTGTTCCTAAGCATCTGCAGACTTCCCCCTTGTCTCAGTTCTTTTGACAGACATGCATTTTAGCCAATCAGTGCAGACTCTTAAATAACTCCATGGGAGTGAGCGCAATGTTACCTATATGACACACATGAACTAAGTGTCTAACTGCCAAAAACTGTAAAAATGCACTGAGATAAGAGGCAGTTCAACAGCTTAAAAAATAGCATATGAGCCTACCTAGGTTTAGCTTTCCATAAATAATACCAAGAAAGCATAGCAAATTTGATGATAAAAGTAAATTGGAAATTTGTTTAAAGGGACACTGAACCCAAATTTTTTCTTTCGTGATTCAGATAGAGCATGCGATTTTAAGCAACTTTCTAATTTACTCCTATTATCATTTTTTTCTTCGTTCTCTTGCTATCTTTATTTGAAAAAGAAGGAATCTAATCTATTTGTTTGGTTCAGAACCCTGAAAAGCACTTGTTCATTGGTGAATGAATTTATCCACCAATCAGCAAGAACAACCAAGGTTGTTCACCAAAAATGGGCCGGCATCTAAACTTACATTCTTGCATTTCAAATAAAGATACCAAGAGAATGAAGAAAATTTGATAATAGGAGTAAATTAGAAAGTTGCTTAAAATTGCATGCTCTATCTGAATCACGAAAGAAAAAATGTGGGTTCAGTATCCCTTTAAAATTGCATGCCCTGTCTGAATCATGAAAGTTTAATTTTGACTAGACTGTCCATTTAACTCTATGAGCAAAGAATATTATAACTTAAACAGGCAAACCTTGGTTTGAACATTGTAATGCCCTTTACTTTATAAAAACTCAGGGGGAACTGGAATGTTAAATTACAAGAAAAGGGGACAAAATAAAAAAAAAATGTTTACTACAGATAATTAAACATTTTATTTTACAATCTCAATGTGTTCAAAAAATGTTGATGGTAAATGTTGACTTTTTATCATTTTAATTTTTGGTAATTGACATGCCTTTTACTTTTCAGAATATCAAGTCTTTGTCAAAGAGAAGCCTTTTAAACAAAGAGGTATGATCTTTTAAATACAGAATACATTTTAAGTGCAGTCAATAATGTGTTTGCCAGGAGTCAAAATGACAGTAAAGGGAAATTGCACATGCAGTGATTTAATCTTCTTTGTCTATGCCCATATCCTAAATCTTCTAGAGTAACTTGAGCTGGCTTAGTGTTTAGTGAATGCAAGAGAAACAGATAATCTGTTTTGCCCATTCTTGATAATTTTCTATGTTACTCCATTTGCTTAAATAATATCTTCCTAGAATGTCCACTTGCACAGGTCATGCAGGTGATTTTTTTTGTATTCATAACTTAACTTGTGTAGCGCTACAGGTGTTTTTTTGTATTCATAACTTAAACAAGAGCTGCACTCTCAAACTGCAGACAATGGTTAAAAAAAAAAAAGAATACTTCAGAACAAGCAACGCTACCTTGTTTTCTATTTGAGAGGCTCCAGTACACAAACAACATTTTTTTTTTTGTAATAAAAATAAAGTTTATTGTCCGCTTTACATTACGTTTCATTGCACTTACTCTACATGTTTTCACTCACTGTGCAGGTGCACAGGAATGCACTTGCACCACTTACGTATAGAACAACCTCATTAGTATAGTGACTTTTATTGGAGACATACGTAATGGCTATTTGTAAACAGCCAGAGGGGAAGTCATTAGAGCAGTGGCAACTGTGGTTAAAGAAGATGGTAAGCATAAAACAATGACACTGGAAAAAACACTTCTAATTAATTTACTTCATGTTAAGTAACATTTTTTTTAATGCAGGTCATTATTGCCAAACCTACAGTTTTATGGTCCTTTAAAGATGCCAGATACTGAAGCTCCGCCTCTTTGTACAGGGGGCTGCCATCTTGGAGCTCAGGTATTCTCACAGCCTGTGACAGAAGCATTGCACACTCACAGATCCGTAATATTGTCCAATTATTTGCAGCTATATAATGTGCTTCAGGTTAGGGTGCAAGATACATCATGTGACCTTTTTATTTTGGCTTTTTTACACAGTTTTACGGTTAGACAAAATCTATTTTTAAAAAAACCCACTCAGCAATAATATAGTGCAATGCAGCCACTGAAAAAATGTAAGGCTCCTACTTTGTATCATGCACCCTAACCTGAAGCACATTATACAGCTGTAAAACAACAATATTACTGATCTGTGAGTGTGCACAGCTTCTGTCACAGGCTGTGAGAATACCTGAGCCTCAAGATGGCAGCCCCAGTACAAAGGCAGAGCTTCGGTATCTGCCACCTTTAAGCTATTAAAACAGGAGTACTGATTTGTAAAGAGCTGCAGGAACAGGATGAAATGCAATAACATAGTAAGTGGTAACCATTCTAGGGTAGTTGTGCCCAGCAGTTTAATGTCCCTTTAACACTCTAGGCGCATATGAGTTTAACCCTTTCAGGACTAGCGACGTACCCTGTGGGGATTGAATCTTTAACAGTGACGTCTCACCACCAGCGGCGAGACCGCGCTATTTCCGGTGAACATCAGGAAGGAGGGAGGGTATAAATAGACCGTAGTGACCCGCACTATTATACCCAAGAAAACCCTTAATGACAAGTGACGTACACGGTACGTCGTCGTTGTTAAAGGGACATGAAACCCCAATTTTTTTTCTTTCAGGATTCAGATAGAAGTAAATTGGAAAGTTGTTTAAAATTGTATTCTCTCTTATCTAATTTGCTTTATGCTCTTGGTATCCTGATTGGTGGTTGCACACATATGCCTCTTGTTATTGGCTTATTGATATATTCAACTAACTCTCAGTAGTGCATTACTGCTCCATCAACAAAGGATACCAAGAGAATGAAGTACAATTGATAATAAAAATATATTGAAAAGTTGTTTAAAATTGTATGTTCTATCTAAATCATGAAAGAAAGAAAAACATTGGTTTCATGTTCCTTTAACCCCTTAATGACCACAGCACTTTTCCATTTTCTGCCCGTTTGGGACCATGGCTATTTTTGCAGTCTGTGGCCTCTATTTATCAACCGCAAATACGCTGGAATTCTGCATCGTATTTGTGGCGAGGCTGATTCGCCTTAGTTATCAAGCCCTACAGACAGGCAAAAGTAGAATCTAGTGACGTAACATACGATCCGCCAGACTCAGTCCGACGCAGATTGATGCTTGCGTCACTCCAGATGTTCCGAACGCAAGTTATCAAAGAACAACCAGGTACACTCTCCACTATTCCGGCCCAGCGTACCTGGTGTTCAATCCGCTGCCCTGGAGGCGGCGGATCCCATAGGAATCAATGGGAGTCTGACAGCAGCGAGAGCTCAGTTTCGCTGCTGCCTGATATCCCATTGATTCCTATGGGAAGTGTGTGCACCTAACACCCTAACATGTACCCCGAGTCTAAACACCCCTAATCTGCCCCCCTACACCGCCGCCACCTACATTATACGTATTAACCCCTAAGCCGCCGCTCCCGGACCCCGCCGCAACTATAATAAATTTATTAACCCCTAAACCGCCGCTCCCGGACCCCGCCGCCACCTACATTATACCTATTAACCCCTAATCTGCCGCCACCTACATAACATTATTAACCCCTATCCTGCCGATACCGGACCCCGCCGCAAATAAATTGTTTAACCCCTAAACCGCCGCTCCCGGAGCCCACCGCCACCTACATTATATTTCTTTCATGTAATTGGCAAGAGTCCATGAGCTAGTGACGTATGGGATATACATTCCTACCAGGAGGGGCAAAGTTTCCCAAACCTCAAAATGCCTATAAATACACCCCCCACCACACCCACAATTCAGTTTTACAAACTTTGTCTCCTATGGAGGTGGTGAAGTAAGTTTGTGCTAGATTTCTACGTTGATATGTGCTTCGCAGCATGCTGAAGCCCGGTTTTCCTCTCAGAGTGCAGTGAATGACAGAGGGATGTGAAGGGAGTATTGCCTATTGAATGCTATGGTCATCCTATCGGGGATCTATTTCATATGTTCTCTGTTATCGGTTGTAGAGAATTATCTCCTACCTCCCTTTTCAGATCGACGATATACTCTTATATACCATTACCTCTTCTGATTCTTGTTTCAGTCCTGGTTTGGCTATCTACTATATGTAGATGAGTGTCTTTTGGTAAGTATGTCTTATTTTATTTCTCAGCTATGGTTTGGCACTTTGTATGTAAAGTTCTAAATATGTTTCTCTTGTAAGATGTATCGAGTCCACGGATTCATCCTTGTGGGATATTCTCCTCCCCTACAGGAAGTGACAGAGAGAGAGCACCCACAGCAGAGCCGTCCATATAGCTCCCCCCTTAGCTCCACCCCCAGTCGTTCTCTCTGCCTGCTTAACTGCTAGGAAGGGCAAGAGGAGTGTGGTGACAAAAATGTTAGTTTTTTATTTTCTCAAGCAAAAGTTTGTTATTTTAAATGGTACCGGTGAGTACTATTTACTCTCTGGCAGAAAAGGGATGAAGATTTCTGCAAGGAGGATGATGGTCTTAGCACTTTGTAACTAAGATCCACAGCTGTTCTCTCAAGGGCTGAAGAGTACAGGAAAACTTCAGTTGGGGGAACGGTTTGCATGCTAAGCTGCATATGAGGTATGTTCAGTCTATATTTTTCTAGACGGACTGTGTTGATTCTAGAAAAGGCTGGCATTATTCCCATGAGGGAAGGGTAAGCTGTATTCAGACTCTTTTATAGGAATTTAAGCTTGCTTGAAGGGCTCATTAGTTACTGGTGACACTTAAAAAAAACCCAAAAAAAAAAACTTTTTGTTTATTCAGTGAATGATGCAATTATAACGTTTTTTTGAAGGGACTAAAGGGGTCATTGTGGCTTGTTTTTCGGGTTTTTTAACCCACATGGTTAATTAATTTGCATAGCTGTGCAAAGTCACTAAGTCTTTATGACGCTACTGTAAAAATTTTTTTAAGTTTACTGCTTTTTTACACTGTTTTGCAGAATTTGTGCAACTTTTTTTTTCTCTTAAAGGCACAGTACCGTTTTAATTCTAAGTGTTATTTACTTTGATTACAGTGTTTTCCAAGCTTGCTTGTTACATTACTAGCCTATTTAACATGTCTGACACCAAGGAAAATCCTTGTTCAATATGTTTGGAAGCCATTGTGGAACCCCCTCTTAGTATGTGTCCCAATTGTACTGATATGTCTATAAACTACAAAGAACATATATTAGCACTTAAAAATAGAGCAATAGATGATTCTCAGTCAGTAAATGAGGGTTCGCCATCTAGCTCTCCCCAAGTGTCACAACCAGTAACGCCCGCTCAAGTAACGCCAAGTACCTCTAGTGCGTCAAATTCTTTTACTTTACAGGATATGGCCACAGTTATGAATACAACCCTCACAGAGGTTTTATCTTAACTGCCTGGTTTACAAGGAAAGCGGGACAGCTCTGGGTTTAGGAAAAATGCGGAGCCGTCTGATGCTTTAGTAGCCGTATCTGATATGCCCTCACAATGCTCTGAAGTATGGGTGAGGGATTTCTTGTCTGAGGGAGAAATTTCTGATTCAGGAAAGACGCTTCCTCAGACAGATTCTGATATGACGGCCTTTAATTTTAAGCTTGAACACCTCCGCTTATTGCTCAGGGAGGTATTAGTGACCCTATAGTGGTTCCAGAGAAATTGTGTAAAATGGATAAATACTTAGAGGTTCCTGTTTACACTGATGTTTTTCCAGTCCTTAAGAGGATTGTGAATATTATTACTAAGGAGTGGGATAGACCAGGTATTCCGTTCTCTCCCCCTCTTGTTTTTAAGAAAATGTTTCCCATATCTGACACCATGCGGGACTCATGGCAGACAGTTCCTAAGATGGAGGGAGCTATTTTTACTCTAAGCGTACAACTATACCTATTGAAGACAGTTGTGCTTTCAAAGATCCTATGGATGAAAAAAATTTGAGGGTCTCCTGAAGAAATTTTTTGTACATCAGGGTTTTTCTCTCCAACCTATTGCGTGCATTGTTCCTGTAACTACTGCAGCTGCTTTCTGGTTTGAGGCTCTAGAAGAGGCTCTTCAGATGGAGATTCCATTAGAGGAGATTATGGACAGAATTAAGGCCCTTAAGTTGGCTAATTCTTTTATTACTGATGCCGCATTTCAACTGGCTAAATTAGCGGCAAATAATTCAGGTTTTGCCATTTTAGCACGCAGGGCGTTATGGCTTAAGTCCTGGTCTGCTGATGTGTCATCTAAATCTAGACTTTTGAACATCCCTTTCAAAGGAAAGACCCTATTCGGGCCTGAACTGAAAGAGATTATTTTACACATCACTGGAGGGAAAGGTCATACCCTTCCTCAGGATAGATCAAATAAGATGAGGACCAAACAAAATAATTTTCGTACCTTTCGGAACTTTAAGAGTGGTCCCGCTTCAGCTGCCTCTGCTTCAAAGCAAGAGGGGAATTTTGCCCAATCCAAGTCAGTCTGGAGACCTATCCAGGCTTGGAACAAGGGTAAACAGGCCAAAAAGCCTGCAGCTGCCTCTAAGACAGTATGAAGGGGTAGCCTCAGATCCGGGACCGGATCTAGTAGGGGGCAGACTCTCTCTCTCTCTCTCTCTCTCTCTTCGCTCAGGCTTGGGCAAGAGATGTTCACGATCCCTGGGCTTTAGAAATTGTGTCCCAGGGATATCTTCTGGAATTCAAAGACTCCCTTCCAAGGGGGAGATTTCACATTTCTCGACTGTCTGTAAACCAGACAAAGAGAGAGGCGTTCTTAGACCGTGTAGAAGACTTACATACCATGGGGGTGATCCGCCCAGTCACAAAAGAGGAACAGGGGCTAGGGTTCTACTCAAACCTGTTTGTGGTTCCCAAAAAAGAGGGAACTTTCAGACCAATCTTGGATCTCAAAATTGTAAACAAGTTCCTCAAAGTTCCATCATTCAAGATGGAGACTATTCAGACTATTCTACCTCTGATCTAGGAGGGTCACTATATGACTACCGTGGACTTAAAGGGTGCGTATCTACACATCCCTATTTACAGAAATTATCATCAATTTCTCAAATTCGCCTTTCTAATCAGGCATTACCAGTTTGTGGCCCTTCCCTTCGGGTTGGCCACGGCTCCAAGAATTTTCACAAAGGTGCTAGGGTCCCTTCTGGCGGTTCTACGACCACGGGGCATAGCAGTGGTGCCTTATCTAGATATCTTAATTCAGGCGTCGTTTTTCCAGCTAGCCAAGTCTCACACGGACATCGTGTTGGCTTTTCTGAGATCTCACGGGTGGAAGTTGAACATAAAAAAGAGTTCTCTTCCCTCTTACAAGAGTTTCCTTTCTAGGGACTCTGATAGATTAGTTAGAAATGAAAATATTTCTGACGGAGGTCAGAAAATCAAAACTCTTAACCTCTTGCCGAGCTCTTCATTCCATTCCTCGGCCATCAGTGGCTCAGTGTATGGGGGTTATCGGACTCATGGTAGCGGCAATGGACATAGTTCCTTTTGCCCGCCTACACCTCAGACCACTGCAACTATGCATGCTCAAACAGTGGAATGGGGATTATGCTGATTTATCTCCTCAACTGCATCTGAACCAAGAGACCAGAGATTCTCTTCTCTGGTGGTTGTTTCAGGACCACCTGTCTCAGGGAATGTACTTCCGCAGGCCAGAGTGGCTCATTGTAACGACAGATGCCAGCCTGGAACTCCCTTAAAGCACAGGGCTTATGGTCTCGGGAGGAATCTCTTCTTCCGATAAACATTCTAGAACTGAGAGCGATATTCAATGCGCTTCAGGCATGGCCTCAGCTTGCTGCGGCCAAATTCATCAGGTTTCAGTCGGACAACATCATGACTGTAGCTTATATCAATCATCAAGGAGGAACAAGGAGTTCTCTAGCGATGATGGAGGCAACCAAAATAATCCGATGGGCAGAGGATCACTCTTCCCATCTGTCAGCAATCTACATCCCAGGAGTAGAGAACTGGGATCTCTTAAGTCGTAAGACTTTTCATCCGGGGGAGTGGGAACTCCATCCGGAGGTATTTGCTCAACTGATTCAGCTATGGGGCACACCAGAATTGGATCTGTTGGCGTCCCGTCAGAATGCCAAACTTCCTTGTTACGGGTCCAGGTCCCGGGATCCCAAGGCGGTGCTGATAGATGCTCTAGCAGTGCCTTGGTCCTTCAATCTGGCCTATGTACTTTCACCGTTTCCTCTCCTCCCACGTCTGGTTGCCAGAATCAAGCAGGAGAGAGCTTCGGTGATTCTGATAGCACCTGCGTGGCCACGCAGGACTTGGTATGCAGACCTAGTGGACATGTCCTCTGTTCCACCGTGGACTCTGCCAATGAGGCGGGACCTTCTAATCCAAATCTAGTCTCTCTGTGTCTGACTGCTTGGAGATTGAACGCCTGATTCTATCAAAGTGTGGGTTCTCTGAGTCGGTCATTGATACCCTGATTCAGGCTAGAAAGCCTGTCACCAGGAAGATCTATCATAAGATTTGGCGCAAATATCTTTATTGGTGTGAATCCAAAGGTTACTCGTGGAGTAAGATTAGGATTCCTAGAATATTGTCTTTTCTCCAAGAAGGTTTTGAGAAGGGATTATCAGCAAGTTCCCTAAAAGGGCAAATATCTGCTTTGTCTTTTCTACTACACAAACGTCTGGCAGATGTTCCAGACGTTCAAGCATTTAGTCAGGCTTTGGTCAGAATTAAGCCTGTGTTTAAACCTGTTGCTCTGCCACGGAGTTTGAATTTAGTTCTCAAAGTTCTTCAAGGGGTTCCGTTTTAACCTATGCATTCCATAGATATTAAGCTTCTATCTTGGTAAGTTTTGTTTTTAGTAGCTATCTCTTCGGCTCGAAGAGTTTCTGTGCTATCTGCTTTACAGTGTGATTCCCCTTATCTTATTTTCCATGCAGGTAAGGTGGTTTTGCGTACCAAACCTGGGTTTCTTCCCAAGGATGTTTCTAATAAGAATATCAATCAAGAGATTGTTGTTCCTTCACTGTGTCCTAATCCTTCTTCAAAGAAGGAACGTCTATTGCACAATCTTGATGTGGTTCGTGCTTTAAAGTTCTACTTACAAGCAACTAAAGATTTCCGTCAAACATCTTCATTGTTTGTTGTTTATTCTGGTAAGCGGAGAGGTCAAAGGGCTACGGCTACCTCTCTTTCCTTTTGGCTGATAAGCATCATCCGTTTGGCCTATGAGACTGCTGGACAGCAGCCTCCTGAAAGAATTACTGCTCATTCTTCTAGAGCTGTGGCTTCCACATGGGCTTTTAAAAATGAGGCTTCTGTTGAACAGATTTGTAATGCGGCGACTTGGTCTTCGCTTCATACTTTTTCCAAATTTTACAAATTTGATACTTTTGCTTCTTCAGAGGCTATTTTTGGGGGAGAGGTTCTACAAGCAGTGGTTCCTTCTGTTTAAGGTCCCTGTCTTGTCCCTCCCTTCATCCGTGTCCTAAAGCTTTGGTATTGGTATCCCACAAGTAAGGATGTATCTGTGGACTCGATACATCTTACAAGAGAAAACATAATTTATACTTACCTAATAAATTTATTTCTCTTGTGATGTATCGAGTCCACGGACCGCCCTGTTTATTAAGACAGGCATATATATTTTTATTTTTAAACTTTCAGTCACCACTGCACCCTATAGTTTCTCCTTTTTCTTCCTAGCCTTCGGTCGAATGACTGGGGGGTGGAGCTAAGGGGGGAGCTATATGGATGGCTCTGCTGTGGGTGCTCTCTCTCTGCCACTTCCTGTAGGGGAGGAGAATATCCCACAAGTAAGGATGAATCCGTGGACTCGATACATCACAAGAGAAATACATTTATCAGGTAAGCATAAATTATGTTTTTATACTTATATTTGCCATGATTCAGGTTAATCAGTATATTTCCTTCTTACAGACTGTCAGTTTCATTTTTGGGAAATGCATATGAATTTAAAAAAATTTCTTACCTGAAAATTTTTCAAAATTGACTTTTCTTTCTAAATTGCGGGCTGTTAGGCTCACGGGTGCAAAAATGCTAGAATTTATTGCGTCATTTTTGGCGTGAGAATTACATTTGTTGACGTTAATGACGTCATTTCCGGCGTCGTAGTTGACGCCGAGAGTTTTCACGTAGTTGCGTCATCTATGATGCTCGTGTTTGTTGCAGACGTTTTTGGCGCCAAAAAAATTGTCAATTGTGGGCGTCATACTTGGCGCCAGTTTTTTTGACCTTATTTAAGTCTTTGTTTCTTTTTGCTTCTGGTTTCCAGAGGCTTATTCTGTTTGCATTTTTTCCCATTCCTGAAACTGTCATTTAAGGAATTTGATAATTTTGCTTAATATGTTGTTTTTTCTATTACATATTGCAAGATGTCGCAATCTGACCCTGTATCAGAATCTACTTCTGGAATGCTGCTGCCTGATGTCGGTTCTACCAAAGCTAAGTGCATTTGTTGTAAACTTGTGGTAACTGTTCCTCCGGCTGTAGTTTGTGTTAGTTGTCATAATAAACTTTCAAAAGCAGACAATATTTCCATTAGTAATAGTCCATTACCTGTTGTTCCTTCAACATCTAATGTTCAGGATATTCCTGTTAATGTAAGAGAATTTGTTTCTAATTCTATTCAGAAGGCCCTGTCTGTTATACCACCTTCTAATAAACGTAAAAGGTCTTTTAAAACTTCTCATAAATTAGATGAATTTTTAAATGACCGCCAACATTCTGATTTATCTATCTCTGATGAGGATCTATCTGGTTCAGAAGATTCGGCCTCAGATATTGACACTGACAAATCTTCATATTTATTAAAGATGGAGTTAATTCGTTCTTTACTAAAAGAGGTGTTGATTGCATTAGATATGGAGGAGTCTAGTCCTCTTGATATTAAAACCAGTAGACGTTTAAATTCAGTTTTTAAACCTCATGTAGTTATTCCAGAGGTTTTTTCAGTTCCTGACGCTATTTCAGATGTAATTTCTAGGGAATGGAATAGTTTGGGTACTTCATTTACTCCTTCTTTAAGGTTTAAGAGACTGTACTCTTTGCCGGCTGATAGATTGGAGTTTTGGGAAAAAAATCCCCAAAGTTGATGGGGCTATCTCTACTCTTGCTAAACGTACTACTATTCCTACGGCAGATAGTACTTCTTTTAAAGATCCCTTAGATAGGAAGCTTGAATCTTTTCTCAGGAAGGCTTATTTATGTTCAGGTATTCTTCTTAGGCCTGCTATCTCTTTGGCTGATGTTGCTGCAGCTTCAACTTTTTGGTTGGAGGCTTTAGCGCAACAAGTACCAGATCATAATGTGTATAGCATTGTTAAGCTTCTTCAACATGCTAATAATTTCATTTGTGATGCCATTTTTGATATCATTAGAATTGATGTCAGGTGTATGTCTTTAGCTATTTTAGCTAGAAGAGCTTTATGGCTTAAATCTTGGAATGCAGATATGACTTCTAAGTCAACGTTGCTATCTCTTTCTTTCCAAGGTAACAAATTATTTGGTTCTCAGTTGGATTCTATAATTTCAACTGTCACTGGGGGGAAGGGAGCTTTTTTGCCTCAGGATAAATAATCTAAGGGTAAATTTAGGGCTGCTAACCGTTTTCGTTCCTTTCGTCAGAATAAGGAACAGAAGCCTGACCCTTCCCCTAAAGGAACGGTTTCCAATTGGAAGCCTTCTCCAGTCTGGAATAAATCCAAGCCTTTTAGAAAATCAAAACCAGCCCCCAAGTCCGCATGAAGGTGCGGCCCTCATTCCAGTACAGCTGGTAGGGGGCAGATTACGATTTTTCAAAGATGTTTGGATCAATTCAATTCAAAATCATTGGATTCAGAACATTGTTTCTCAAGGGTACAGAATAGGTTTCAAGGTAAGACCGCCTGTGAGAAGGTTCTTTCACGCATTCCAGTGAACCCAGTAAAGGCTCAGGCTTTCCTGAAATGTGTTTCAGACCTGGAGTCATCTGGGGTAATTGTGCCAGTTCCATATCTGGAACAGGGTCTGGGGTTTTATTCAAATCTGTTCATTGTACCAAAGAAAGAGAATTCTTTCAGACCAGTTTTGGATCTAAAAATTTTGAATCGTTCTGTAAGAATACCAACATTCAAAATGGTGACTATAAGGACTATTCTGCCTTTTCTTCTGCAAGGGCATTATATGTCCACAATAGACTTACAGGATGCTTATCTTCATATTCCAATTCATCCAGATCACTATCCGTTCCTGAGATTCTCTTTTCTAGACAAGCATTACCAATTTGTTGCTCTTCCTTTTGGCCTAGCAACATCTCCAAGGATCTTCTCAAAGGTTCTCGGTGCCCTACTCTCTGTAATCAGAGAGCGGGGTATTGCAGTGTTTCCTTATTTGGACGATATCTTGGTACTTGCTCAGTCTTTACATTCTGCAGTATCTCACACAAATCAACTAGTGTTGTTTCTTCAAAGACATGGTTGGAGGATCAATTTACTAAAGAGTTCCTTGATTCCTCAGACAAGGGTAACCTTTTTAGGATTCCAAATAGATTCAGTGTCCATGACTTTGTCTCTAACAGACAAGACGTCTGAAATTGGTTTCAGCTTGTCGGAACCTTCAGTCTCAGTTATTCCCTTCAGTAGCTATGTGCATGGAGGTTTTAGGTCTCATGACTGCAGCATCGGACGCGATCCCCTTTGCTCGTTTTCACATGAGACCTCTTCAGCTTTGTATGCTGAACCAATGGTGCAGGGATTATACAAGGATATCACAATTAATATCCTTAAATCCTAATACTCGACTATCTCTGATTTGGTTGTTAGATCACCATTGTATAGTTCAAGGGGCCTCTTTTCTTCGTCCAACCTGGACTGTGATCACAACAGATGCGAGTCTTTCAGGTTGTGGAGCTGTCTGGGGGTCTCTGACAGCGCAGGGGGTTTGGAAATCTCAAGAGGCGAGATTACCAATCAATATTTTGGAACTTCGTGCGATTTTCAGAGCTCTTCAGTCCTGGCCTCTTCTGAAGAGAGAACCGCTTATTTATTTTCAGACAGACAATGTCACAACCGTGGCATATGTCAATCATCAAGGTGGGACTCACAGTCCTCAAGCTATGAAAGAAGTATCTCAGATACTTGTATGGGCGGAATTCAGCTCCTGTCTAATCTCTGCGGTCCATATCCCAGGTATAGACAATTGGGAAGCGGATTATCTCAGTCGCCAGACTTTACATCCGGGAGAATGGTCTCTTCACCCAGATGTGTTTCTTCAGATTGTTCAGATGTGGGGGTCTCCAGAAATAGATCTGATGGCTTTTCATCTAAACAGGAAACTTCCCAGGTATCTCTCCAGGTCCAGGGATCCTCAGACGGAAGCAGTGGATGCATTGTCACTTCCTTGGAATTATCATCCTGCTTATATCTTTCCGCCTCTAGTTCTTCTTCCAAGTGTGATTTCCAAAATCATATTGGAACGTTCATTTGTACTGCTGGTGGCTCCAGCATGGCCACACAGGTTTTGGTATGTGGATCTTGTTCGGATGTCCAGTTGCCAACCTTGGCCACTTCCGTTAAGGCCAGACCTATCTCAAGGTCCGTTTTTCCATCAGGATCTCAAATCATTAAATTTGAAGGTATGGAGATTGAACGCTTAGTGCTTAGTCATAGAGGTTTCTCTGACTCAGTGATTAATACTATGTTGCAAGCTCGCAAATCTGTGTCTAGAAAGATTTATTACCGAGTTTGGAAGACTTACATTTCATGGTGGTGTTCTCATAAATTCTCTTGGCATTCTTTTAGAATTCCTAGAATTTTACAGTTTCTTCAGGATGGTTTGGATAAGGGTTTGTCTGCAAGTTCCTTGAAAGGACAAATCTCTGCTCTTTCTGTTATATTTCACAGAAAAATGGCTAATCTTCCTGACATTCGTTGTTTTGTACAAGCTTTGGTTCGTATTAAGCCTGTCATTAAGTCAATTTCTCCTCCTTGGAGTCTTTACAGGCTCCTCCGTTTGAGCCTATGCATTCTCTGGACATTACATTTCTTTCTTGGAAAGCATTGTTTCTTTTGGCCATCTCTTCAGCTAGAAGAGTTTCTGAATTATCTGCTCTTTCTTGTGAATCTCCTTTTCTGATTTTTCATCAGGATAAGGCGATTTTGCGGACTTCATTTAAATTTTTACCTAAAGTTGTGAATTCCAACAACATTAATAGAGAAATTGTTGTCCCCTCGTAGTGTCCTAATCCTAAGAATTCTTTGGAAAGATCTTTACATTCTTTGGATGTGGTAAGAGCTTTAAAATATTATGTTGAAGCTACTAAAGATTTCAGAAAGACTTCTAGTCTATTTGTTATCTTTTCTGGTTCTAGGAAAGGTCAGAAGGCTTCTGCCATTTCTTTGGCTTCTTGGTTAAAGCTTTTGATTCATCATGCTTATTTGGAGTCGGGTAAATCCCCGCCTCAGAGGATTACGGCTCATTCGACTAGGTCAGTTTCTACTTCCTGGGCTCTTAAGAATGAAGCTTCTGGTTGATCAGATTTGCAAAGCAGCAACTTGGTCTTCTTTGCATACTTTTACTAAATTCTACCATTTTGATGTGTTTTCTTCTTCTGAAGCTGTCTTTGGTAGAAAAGTACTTCAGGCAGCTGTTTCAGTTTGAATCTTCTGCTTATATTTTCAGTTTTTTTCTTTATAAGATTTAAACTTTTGATTTGGGTTGTGGATTATTCTTTCAGCGGAATTGGCTGTTCTTTATTTTTATCCCTCCCTCTCTAGTGACTCTTGCGTGGAGTTCCACATCTTGGGTATTTGATATCTCATACGTCACTAGCTCATGGACTCTTGCATATTACATGAAAGAAAACATAATTCATGTAAGAACTTACCTGATAAATTCATTTCTTTCATATTGGCAAGAGTCCATGAGGCCCACCCTTTTTTTGTGGTGGTTATGATTTTTGTATAAAGCACAATTATTCCAATTCCTTATTGATGCTTTCGCTCCTTTCTTATCACCCCACTTCTTGGCTATTCGTTAAACTGAATTGTGGGTGTGGTGGGGGGTGTATTTATAGGCATTTTGAGGTTTGGGAAACTTTGCCCCTCCTGGTAGGAATGTATATCCCATAGGTCACTAGCTCATGAACTCTTGCCAATATGAAAGAAATTAATTTATCAGGTAAGTTCTTACATAAATTGTTTTATTAACCCCTGATCTGCCCCCCCTACACCACTGCCACCTACATTATATCTATTAACCCCTAAACCTAACCCTAACCCCCCTAACTTAAATATTATTTAAATTAATCTAAATAAATATTCCTATAATTAAATAAATTAATCCTATTTAAAAATAAATACTTACCTATAAAATAAACCCTAAGATAGCTACAATATAACTAATAGTTAAATTGTAGCTATTTTAGGGTTTATTTTTACAGGCAACTTTGTATTTATTTTAACTAGGTACAATAGCTATTAAATTAAGTTATTAACTATTTAATAGCTACCTAGTTAAAATAACTACAAATTTACCTGTAAAATAAATCATAACCTAAGTTACAATTACACCTAACACTATACTACAATTAAATTAAATACAATTACCTACAATTAAATAAAAATAACTAAAATAACAAAAAAACAACTTTACAGAAAATAAAAAAAATTACAAGAAGTTTAAGCTAATTACACCTAATCTAAGCCCCCCCAAAAAATAAAAAAGCCTCCCAAAATAATAAAATTCCCTTAACTAAATTACAAATAGCCCTTAAAAGAGCCTTTTGCGGGGCATTGCCCCAAAGTAATCAGCTCTTTCACCTGTAAAAAAAAAAAGAAATACAACCCCCCCCCAACATTAAAACCCACCAGCCACACACCCAACCCTACTCTAACACCCACCCAAACCCCCCTTATAAAAACTAACACTACCCCCTTGAAGATCACCCTACCTTGAGACGTCTTCACCCAGCCGGGCACAAGTCTTCATCCAATCTGGCCAGAAGTCTTCATCGAATCCGTGCAGAAGAGGTCCTCCAAGCGGCAGAAGTCTTCATCCAAGCGGCATCTTCTATCTTCAATCAACCGGAGCGAGTCCATCTTCAATCCAGCCGACGTGGAGCCATCCTCTTCAAACAACGTCCTAACACTAAATGAAGGTTCATTTAAAGGAACCTTCATTCAGTGTTAGGACGTCGTTTGAAGAAGATGGCTCCGCGTCGGCTGGATTGGATGGACCCGCTCCGTTTGATTGAAGATAGAAGATGCCGCTTGGATGAAGACTTCTGCCGCTTGGAGGACCTCTTCTGCCCGGATTTGATGAAGACTTCTGGCCGGATTAATTTTGGGGGGGGTTGTATTTCTTTTTTTTTTTTACAGGTAAAAGAGCTGATTACTTTGGGGCAATGCCCCGTAAAAGGCCCTTTTAAGGGCTATTTGTAATTTAGTTTAGGGTAGGAAATTTTATCATTTTGGGGGGCTTTTTTATTTTATTAGGGGGCTTAGATTAGGTGTAATTAGTTTAAACTTCTTGTAATTTTTTATTTTCTGTAATTTAGAGGGGTTTTTTTGTACTTTAGTTAATTTTATTTAATGTTAGGTAATTGTAGTTAATTTAATTTATTTAATGATAGTGTAGTGTTAGGTGTAATTGTAACTTAGGTTAGGATTTACAGGTAATTTTGTATTTATTTTAGCTAGGTAGCTATTAAATAGTTAATAACTATTTTAATAGCTATTGTACCAAGTTAAAATAAATACAAACTTGCCTGTAAAATAAAAATAAACCCTAAGATAGATACAAATGTAACTATTAGTTATATTGTAGCTATCTTAGGGTTTAATTTATAGGTAAGTATTTAGTTTTAAATAGGATTAATTTAGTTGATAGTAATTTTATTTAGATGTATTTAAATTATATTTAAGTTAGGAGGGTGTTAGGGTTAGACTTAGGTTTAGGGGTTAATTCATTTAATATAGTGGCGGCGGTGTAGGGGGGGTAGATTAGGGGTTAATCAATGTTATGTAGGTGGCGACGGTGTAGGGGGGGCAGGATAGGGGTTAATAAATGTAATGTAGGTGGCGAAGGGCTCCGGGTGTGGCGGTTTAGGGGTTAAACAATTAATTTATTTGCGGCGGGGTCCTGGATCGGCAGGATAGGGGGTGGGGTTAATAACTATGTAGGTGGCGGCATTATAGGGGGTGGCAGATTAGGGGTTAATAGGTATAATGTAGGTGGCGGCAGGGTCCGGGAGCAGCGGTTTAGGGGGTATAACTGTATAGTATAGTGTGGTTGCTTAGTGACAGGCTAGCAAGAAAGCTGCAAAGAAGCCAATGAGCAGCGAGATCGATGACTGTTAGTTAACAACAGTTCGCTGCTTATCGCACCGTACTTGGTGCGCAGCTTTTTGACAGCTTTCTTGATAAATCTGGCGAATGTATTCAGGTCAGCGGCGGCGATGTTAGGCGAGTTTAGGCGAGCGTATTGGGGCCTGCGAATGCAGGAAAGTAGACAGCTTGTTAAATAGAGGCCTTTGTGTTTAGCTGTAATTTCTCTTGTTAAGTGTAGTCAGTCCACGGGTCATCCATTACTTATGGAATATATCTCTTCCTAACAGGAAGCTGCAAGAGGATCACCCAGCAGAGCTGCTACATAGCTCCTCCCCTCACATGTAATATTCAGTCATTCTCTTGCAGCCTAACTAGTAGGGATGCACCGAAATTTCGGCCACCGAAATTTTCGGCCGAAAATGGGCCTATCCAATTTCTGCCGAAAGAGGGGAAAACCGGCCGAAAATGGCATCTTCTATGTAAAATTAATTAACCCCTATGCCCCACGAAATCATCCCCTGGCAGACAGATATTTATCCCCCAAAGTGTCCTCCCCCGTGCTTCACCGACCGCTATAAGCAGTTGCAAGCTGATCCTAAATTTAGCCCCGTGTGGCTGGGTTATTTTCAGGCCATATTCAAATGAACTACATGCCCCAGAATGCCTCGCGGTTAGAGGGGGTGCGGCACTGTGGGCTGGGCTGTTCATTCACTCACTGTCTTGAAGCAGAGCAGAGCGGCGTGAGAAGGAACTTGCCGTGTCAGGTGACTTTTATGATACTTGCCTGTAGCCATATAGTTACTTGTGGATCCTCCGGTCAGTGAGTGTGTGAAAGGCTAATACGTATATTTACCCATATCTGGCTCCCTGTCTAACTGTGATTTTATTTGAAAAAGCAGCTCATTGAGTCCTGCAGGATAAGCTGCTTTTTCAAATAAAGTCACTATTAGACAGGGAGCCAGATAAGGGTAAATATATGTATGAGCCTTTCACACATTCACTGACCGGACGATCCGTTACAAGTAACTATATGGCTCTGCAGGCAAGTGTCATAAATTTCATCTGACACGGCAAGATTAGGAGACTGTGTAAACAGAGCGGGCTGCAGCGTGGTGTCATTACAAGCAGCTGTCCCCTCCTCCTGAGAAATGCACAATGAGCTGTTTGCCAGATAAGAGTGAATATAAACATGTATGAGCCGTTTGCACACTGACAGGACTGTAATTGGGCTACAATCCACAAGCAGTACACTTGTAATACCATCTCCTGCATTCCTCTGTGTGCCTCAGTACCATGTCTTAATTCTTAACCCCATGCTGCCTGCTGATTTAGGATTGTGTCAAATGTTCAAAAGTATGTGTATATAATTTTATATATATATATATATATATATATATAATATATATTTAATATATATTAATATATATATATAATATATATATATATATATATATATATATATATATATATATATATATATATATAATATATATATATATATATATATATATATATATATATAATATATATATATATATAATTTTTTTTATATATATAATATATATATATATATATATATATATATATATATATATATATAAAATAAAAAGTCTTATATTAATAATAAAATTATAGAAAAAAAACTTTTAAAATAATTTGGTGGAAAAAGTCATTTTCGGTTTCGGTTTTCGGCCAAGGGCATCCTGCATTTTCGGTTTCGGTTTCGGTCTAGAATTTTCATTTCGGTGCATCCCTACTAACTAGATAGGTCGCTGTGAGAGGTCTGTGGTGTTTTTTAACTTAGTTTATTTCTACAATCTAAAGTTTGTTATTTTAAATGGCACCGGAGTGTGCTGTTTATTCTCAGGCAGCATTAGAAGAAGAATCTGCCTGCGTTTTCTATGATCTTAGCAGACGTAACTAAGATCCACTGGCTGTTCTCATCTGAGGAGTGAGGTAACTTCAGAGAAGGGGAATAGCATGCAGGGCCCCCCTGCAAAGGAGGTATGTGCAGTAATTATTTTTCTGAGGAATGGAATTGACTGAGAAAACACTGCTGATACCAATGTAAAGTAAGTTCAGCCTTAAATGCAGTGATAGCGACTGGTATTAGGCTGATGAGTGTGTGTACACTGAATGTATTTTTCTAAGGCATGGAATTGACTCTGAAAATACTGTTAATACTGAAATAATGTATGAGCCTTAACTGCAGTAAAAGCGACTGGTAGCAGGCTTATTAATAACAATTCATAACTTTTCAAATGTATGTTTAAAACGTTTACTGGCATGTTAATCGTTTTTTGTGAGGTACTTGGTGATAAAACTTATTGGGGCATGATTTTTACCACATGGCCATCTTTGTTTTCTGCATAGAAACAGTTTTCTGAGCTTCCCCACTGTTGTAATATGAGTGGGAGGGGCCTATTTTAGCGCTTTTTTGCGCAGTAAAAATTCAGTCACAATCTGTCTACTTCATCCTCCATGATCCAGATCGTCTCTAGAGAGCTCAGGGGTCTTCAAAATTCATTTTGAGGGAGGTAATCAGTCACAGCAGACCTGTGACAGTGTGTTTTGACTGTGAGAAAAACGTTAATTATTAAATTGTTAATCCGTTTTTGGGTATTAAGGGGTTAATCATCCATTTGCTGGTGGGTGCAATCCTTTGCTAACTTAATACATTTACTGTGAAAAATTGGTTGCTATAACTATTTTGGTTCATTGTTATTTCAACTGTGACAGCTTTTTGTGCTTCTTAAAGGCACAGTAGCGTTTTTTATATTGCTTGTAAATTTATTTAGAAAAGTATTTCCAAGCTTGCTAGTCTCATTGCTAGTCTGTTTAAACATGTCTGACACAGATGAATCTCTTTGTTCACTATGTTTAAAGGCCAATGTGAAGCCCAATAGAAATTTATGTACTAATTGCATTGATGCTATTTTAAATAAAAGTCAATCTTTACATGTAAAGAAATTATCACCAGACAACGAGGGGGAAGTTATGCCGACTAACTCTCCTCACGTGTCAGTACCTTCGCCTCCCGCTCAGGAGGTGCGTGATTTTGTGGCGCCAAGTACATCAGGGAGGCCCTTACAAATCACTTTGCAAGACATGGCTACTGTTATGACAGAACAATTATCTAAATTGCCAGAATTAAGAGGCAAGCGCGATAGCTCTGGGTTAAGGACAGAGCGCGCGGATGAGGTGAGAGCCATGTCAGATACTGCGTCACAGTTTGCAGAACGTGAAGACGGAGAGCTTCATTCTGTGGGCGACGGATCTGATCCAGGGAGACTGGATTCAGAGATTTCTAATTTTAAATTTAAGCTTGAGAACCTCCGCATATTGCTAGGGGAGGTATTAGCGGCTCTGAATGATTGCAACACGGTTGCAATTCCAGAAAAATTATGTAGGTTGGATAGATACTATGCGGTACCGGTGTGTACTGACGTGTTTCCTATACCTAAAAGGCTTACAGAGATTATTAGCAAGGAGTGGGATAGACCTGGTGTGCCCTTTTCCCCTCCCATATTTAGGAAAATGTTTCCTATAGATGCCACCACACGAGACTTATGGCAGACGGTCCCTAAGGTGGAGGGGCAGTTTCTACTTTAGCTAAGCGTACCACTATCCCGGTGGAGGATAGTTGTGCCTTTTCAGATCCAATGGATAAGAAATTAGAGGGTTACCTTAAGAAAATGTTTGTTCAACAAGGTTTTATCTTACAGCCCCTTGCATGCATTGCGCCTGTCACTGCTGCGGCGGCATTCTGGTTTGAGTCTCTGGAAGAGGCCATTCGCACAGCTCCATTGGATGAAATTATGAACAAGCTTAAAACACTTAAGCTAGCTAATGCATTTGTTTCTGATGCCGTCGTACATTTAACCAAACTTACGGCTAAGAACTCCGGATTCGCCATCCAAGCGCGCAGAGCGCTATGGCTTAAATCCTGGTCAGCTGACGTGACTTCTAAATCTAAATTGCTTAATATTCCTTTCAAAGGGCAGACCTTATTCGGGCCCGGCTTGAAAGAAATTATAGCTGACATTACGGGAGGTAAGGGCCATGCTCTACCTCAGGACAGGGCCAAATCAAAGGCCAAACAGTCTAATTTTCGTGCCTTTCGTAACTTCAAGGCTGGAGCAGCATCAACTTCCTCCGCTCCAAAACAGGAAGGAGCTGTTGCTCGTTACAGGCAGGGCTGGACAGTTAACCAGTCCTGGAATAAGGGCAAGCAGGCCAAGAAACCTGCTGCTGCCTCCAAGACAGCATGAAGAGAGGGCCCCCTATCCGGAAACGGATCTAGTGGGGGGCAGACTTTCTCTCTTCGCCCAGGCTTGGGCAAGAGATGTCCAGGATCCCTGGGCGTTGGAGATCATATCTCAGGGATATCTCCTGGACTTCAAAACTTCTCCTCCACGAGGGAGATTTCATCTTTCAAGGTTATCAGCAAACCAAATAAAGAAAGAGGCGTTTCTACGCTGTGTACAAGACCTTTTACTAATGGGGGTGATCCACCCAGTTCCGCGGACGGAACACGGGCAGGGATTCTATTCAAATCTATTTGTGGTTCCCAAGAAAGAGGGAACCTTCAGACCAATCTTGGACTTAAAAATCCTAAACAAATTTCTAAGAGTTCCATCATTCAAAATGGAAACTATTCGAACCATCCTTCCCATGATCCAAGAGGGTCAGTACATGACCACAGTGGATTTAAAGGATGCCTACCTTCACATACCGATTCACAAGGATCATTATCGGTACCTAAGATTTGCTTTCCTAGACAGGCATTACCAGTTTGTAGCTCTTCCCTTCGGATTAGCTACGGCTCCAAGAATCTTTACAAAAGTTCTGGGCTCACTTCTGGCGGTACTAAGACCGCGAGGCATAGCGGTGACTCCGTACCTAGACGACATTCTGATACAAGCGTCAAGTTTTCAAACTGCCAAGTCTCATACAGAGATCGTTCTGGCATTTCTGAGGTCGCATGGGTGGAAGGTGAACGTGGAAAAGAGTTCTCTATTACCACTTACAAGAGTTCCCTTTCTAGGGACTCTTATAGATTCTGTAGAGATGAAAATTTACCTGACAGAGGCCAGGTTATCAAAACTTCTAAATGCTTGCCGTGTCCTTCATTCCATTCCACACCCGTCAGTAGCTCAGTGCATGGAAGTAATCGGCTTAATGGTAGCGGCAATGGACATAGTACCATTTGCGCGCCTGCATCTCAGACCGCTGCAATTGTGCATGCTAAGTCAGTGGAACGGGGATTACTCAGATTTGTCCCCCCTACTAAGTCTGGATCAAGAGACCAGAGATTCTCTTCTATGGTGGCTCTCTCGGCCACATCTGTCCAAGGGGATGACCTTTCGCAGGACAGATTGGACGATTGTAACAACAGGCGCCAGCCTTCTAGGCTGGGGCGCAGTCTGGAACTCCCTGAAAGCTCAGGGATTATGGACTCAGGAGGAGAAACTCCTCCCAATAAATATTCTGGAATTAAGAGCAATATTCAATGCTCTCCTAGCTTGGCCTCAGTTAGTAACTCTGAGGTTCATCAGATTTCAGTCGGACAACATCACGACTGTGGCTTACATCAACCATCAAGGGGGAACCAGAAGTTCCCTAGCGATGTTGGAAGTCTCAAAGATAATTCGCTGGGCAGAGTCTCACTCTTGCCACCTGTCAGCGATTTACATCCCAGGCGTAGAGAACTGGGAGGCGGATTTTCTAAGTCGCCAGACTTTTCATCCGGGGGAGTGGGAACTTCATCCGGAGGTCTTTGCTCAACTGATTCTTCGTTGGGGCAAACCAGATCTGGATCTCATGGCGTTTCGCCAGAACGCCAAGCTTCCTTGTTACGGATCCAGGTCCAGGGACCCGGGAGCGGTGCTGATAGATGCTCTGACAGCCCCTTGGGTCTTCAACATGGCTTATGTGTTTCCACCATTCCCGATGCTTCCTCGTTTGATTGCCAAGATCAAACAGGAGAGAGCTTCGGTGATTCTGATAGCGCCTGCGTGGCCACGCAGGACCTGGTATGCAGACCTAGTGGACATGTCGTCCTTTCCACCGTGGTCTCTGCCTCTGAGACAGGACCTTCTAATTCAGGGTCCTTTCAAACATCCAAATCTAATTTCTCTGAGACTGACTGCATGGAGATTGAACGCTTGATTCTATCAAAGCGTGGCTTCTCGGAGTCGGTTATTGATACCTTAATACAGGCTAGGAAGCCTGTTACCAGAAAAATTTACCATAAGATATGGCGTAAATATTTATATTGGTGCGAATCCAAGAGTTACTCATGGAGTAAGGTTAGGATTCCTAGGATATTGTCTTTTCTACAAGAGGGTTTAGAAAAGGGCTTATCTGCTAGTTCGTTAAAGGGACAGATTTCTGCTCTGTCTATTCTTCTACACAAACGTCTGGCTAAAGTTCCAGACGTTCAGGCTTTTTGTCAGGCTTTAACTAGGATTAAGCCTGTGTTTAAGACTGTTGCTCCGCCGTGGAGCTTAAACTTAGTTCTTAATGTTCTTCAAGGCGTTCCATTTGAACCCCTTCATTCCATTGATATCAAGCTGTTATCCTGGAAAGTTTTGTTTTTGATGGCTATTTCCTCGGCTCGAAGAGTCTCTGAGTTATCGGCCTTACATTGTGATTCTCCTTATCTGATTTTTCATTCAGACAAGGTAGTTCTGCGTACTAAACCTGGGTTCTTACCTAAGGTAGTTACTAACAGGAATATCAATCAAGAGATTGTTGTTCCATCACTGTGTCCTAACCCTTCTTCAAAGAAGGAACGACTTTTGCATAATTTGGACGTAGTCCGTGCCCTGAAGTTCTATTTGCAGGCAACTAAAGATTTTCGTCAAACTTCTTCCCTGTTTGTCGTTTACTCTGGACAGAGAAGAGGTCAAAAGGCTTCGGCTACCTCTCTCTCTTTTTGGCTTCGTAGCATAATACGTTTAGCCTATGAGACTGCTGGACAGCAGCCTCCTGAAAGGATTACAGCTCATTCTACTAGAGCTGTGGCTTCCACCTGGGCCTTTAAAAATGAGGCCTCTGTTGAACAGATTTGCAAGGCTGCGACTTGGTCTTCGCTTCACACCTTTTCAAAATTTTACAAATTTGACACTTTTGCTTCTTCGGAGGCTATTTTTGGGAGAAAGGTACTTCAGGCAGTGGTTCCTTCTGTTTAATGTTCCTGCCTTGTTCCTCCCTTCATCCGTGTACTTTAGCTTTGGTATTGGTATTCCATAAGTAATGGATGACCCGTGGACTGACTACACTTAACAAGAGAAAACATAATTTATGCTTACCTGATAAATTTATTTCTCTTGTAGTGTAGTCAGTCCACGGCCCGCCCTGTCTTTAGGGCAGGCCTAAATTTTAATTAAACTCCAGTCACCACTGCACCCTATGGTTTCTCCTTTCTCGTCTGCTTTGGTCGAATGACTGAATATGACATGTGAGGGGAGGAGCTATGTAGCAGCTCTGCTGGGTGATCCTCTTGCAGCTTCCTGTTAGGAAGAGATATATACCATAAGTAATGGATGACCCGTGGACTGACTACACTACAAGAGAAATAAATTTATCAGGTAAGCATAAATTATGTTTTTCCTCTTACTCATTTACTGTACCCACACATATTATATACAGTTTTTCTCGCCATCAAATGGACTTTCTAAAGATACCATTATTTTCATCATATCTTATAATTTACTATAAAAAATTATAAAATATGAGGAAACCATGGAAAAAAACACACTTTTTCTAACTTTGACCCACAAAACCTGTTACACATCTACAACCACCAAAAAACACCCATGCTAAATAGTTTCTAAAATTTGTCCTCAGTTTAGAAATACCCAATGTTTACATGTTCTTTGCTTTTTTTTGCAAGTTATAGGTCCATAAATACAAGTAGCACTTTGCTATTTCCAAACCACTTTTTTTCAAAATTAGCACTAGTTACATTGGAACACTGATATCTTTCAGGAATCCCTTAATATCCCTTGACATGTATATATTTTGTTTTAGAAGACATCGCAAAGTATTGATCTAGGCCCATTTTGGTATATTTAATGCCACCATTTAATCGCCAAATGCTATCAAATAAAAAAAATCGTTCACTTTTTCACAATTTTTTTTCACAAACTTTAGGTTTCTCACTGAAATTATTTACAAACAGCTTGTGCAATTATGGCATAAATGGTTGTAAATTCTTCTCTGGGATCCCATTTGTTCAGAAATAGCAGACATATATGGCTTTGGCGTTGCTTTTTGGTAATTAGGACGCTAAATGCTGCTGCGCATCACACGTGTATTATGGCTAGCAGTGAAGGGGTTAATTAGGGAGCTTGCAGGGTTAATTTTAGCTTTAGTGTAGAGATCAGTCTCCCACCTGACACATCAGACCCCCTGATCCCTCCCAAACAGCTCTCTTCCCTCCTCCACCCCACAATTGTCCCCGCCATCTTAAGTACTGGCAGAAAGTCTGCCAGTACTAAAATAAAAGGTATATTTTTTTATAGCATATTTGCATATGCTGCTGTGTAGGATCCCCCCTTAGCCCCCAACATCCCTGATCTCTCCCCCCCCCCCCCAAACAGATCTCTAACCCTCTCCCTCTACCTTAATGGGCGCCATCTTGGGTACTGGCAGCTGTTTGCCAGTACCCAGTTTAGAATAAAATTGTGGCTTTTTTTTTTTTTTCCTTTTTCTGTAGTGTAGCTTTCCCCCCAAAGACCAATCCCCCACCCCCTCCAAGTACCCTGAGATATAATATATAGCAAACTCCCACCCCCCTTTCTCCCATTTCTTAAGAAATTTTTTTTCTGTAGTGTAGCGGTTCCCACCTGCCCCCTTCACATCACAGGGCCCTTTGATGGCCGCCCAGCCACCTCGGCTCCCACCCACCAATGATACCGGCCATCGATGTCCGGTGCAGAGAGGGCCACAGAGTGGCTCTCTCTGCATCGGATGGCCAAGGAGAGTTATTGCAGGATGCCTTAATGTCGAGGCATCACTGCAATAACCGGAAAGCGATCAGGATCGCTTTCACCACTTTCCAAGACCAACGACGTATGCTGTACGTCCTCAGGCATTAACTGTATTTTTTTTTTTAGGGCGTACGGCGTACGTCCTCGGTCATTAAGGGGTTAAGCCACATGGAACCTTTTGCTTATCATACAGTGAATTATTTCTGTTGCATGGTTTTATAAGTAAAAGAAATGTTAAAAAATCATGAAGTTTCATTAATTCCCCCCCACACACAATTAGAGAGAGAAAGGACTTGTCACAGTTGTGATACTGATTTTGGTGTTGGGGCAAATACTTGATCACTTTTATCTTGATTAAATTTTGCTTCTAAAACAATTTGAAATGTAGCAAAATATGAGTATGAGAGATCATACTTTAAAAATAAATAAATAATAAAAATAAATACAGAGAATATGAATCGTAAAGATTTGTAGTTACCCCTATTTAGAAATAATCTCAATTATTTTTAGTTTAAAACCATTTGCAGTAGTTTTTAATAAAACCACCTCACCTGCATAATGGTCAATATTATTCAAAATTCAAGTCTTTGGTTGCAAATGTTGGCAAAAGAAATCCTAAAGGTATTTTCAAAAAGTCAGTTTTGTTTTTTTTTTGGTTTTTTTTGTTGGCAACACTTAAAATTACAAATATCTCATTAAAAGGACATAAAACCCAAAATCTTTCTTTCATGGTTCAGATAATTCATTCAATTTTAAAGAAGTTTCTATTTTACTTCTATTATCACATTTATTTTGTTCTCATGATATTCTTAGTTGAAGAGATACCTAGGTAAGTAGCGTACACGTGTATGGAGCACTATGTGGTAGGAAACAGAGCTAACATTTTGCGCTTTTGCAAATGTGTAACATTCTTGTAAAACTGCTGCCTTATAGTGCAACAGACACGTGCACGCTCCTGAGCTTGCTTTCTCCCTGATTTTCAACAAAGGATACTAAGTTAAAGAAGAAAATGTGATAATATAAGTAAATTGGAAAGTTGTTTAAAATTACTTGCACTATCTGAATTATGAAATATAAATTTTGTTTTTCATGTCCCTTTAATGAGGTTAAAGGGCGATTATAGTAAAAAAACAAATACATGCTCTAATCTGTTAGATCATGTCATTTTCCCACTACCGATCCTGCAAATAGTGCTGCTGATTGGATCTGCAACTGGTTGTGGTCAGGACCAACAGTGGGTAGGTCCAGAGCAGAAGATTTACAGCGCGTTACCCCTCTGCAGAGGTTAAATACACAGTAGAGCAGGGTCGATAGAGCATGTAACTGATTATAGCATGTCATTTTTAGACTACAGTGACCCTTTAATAATTGCAGTGTGTTTTCTCTTGTTAAGTGTATTCAGTCCACGGGTCATCCATTACTTATGGGATATATTCCCTTCCCAACAGGAATGTCGGAAGTTGCAAGAGGATCACCCAAGCAGAGCTGCTATATAGCTCCTCCCCTCACATGTCATATCCAGTCATTCTCTTGCAACCCTCAACATAGAAGGAGGTCGTGAGAGGAGTGTGGTGTTTTATACTTAATTATTTCTTCAATCAAAAGTTTGTTATTTTTAAATGGCACAGGAGTGTGCTGTTTTTTTCTCAGGCAGTATTTAGAAGAAGTAATCTGCCTGCAATTTCTATGATCTTAGCAGAAGTAACTAAGATCCACTGGCTGTTCTCGCACATTCTGAGGAGTGAGGTAACTTCAGAAAGGGAATAGCGTGCGGGGTCTCCTACAAATGAGGTATGTGCAGTAAAATATTTTTCTAAGGAATGGAATTGACTAAGAAAATACTGCTGATACCGAAGTAATGTAAGTACAGCCTTAAATGCAGTGGTAGCGACTGGTATCAGGCTGATTAAATGTATGTGCAGTTATGTAATTTTCTAAGGAATGGAATTTGACTAAGAAAATGCTGCTAATACTGAAAGTAATGTAATGAGCCTTAACTGCAGTAAAAGCGACTGGTAGCAGGCTTATAAATAACAATACATACTCTTTAAAAAGGGATCTTAAAAACGTTTACTGGCATGTTTAATCGTTTTTTGTGAGGTACATTGGTGAAGAAACAGTTAACTGAGGTTTCCCACTGCTGTAATAATGAGTGGGAGGGGCCTATTTTAGCGCTTTTTTGCGCAGTAAAAATTCAGTCACAGTCTTCCTGCTTCTTCCTGCATGACCCAGGACGTCTCTAGAGAGCTCATAGGTTTTCAAAAGTCATTTTGAGGGAGGTAATCAGTCACAGCAGACCTGTGACAGTGTGACTGTGTTAAAAACGTTTATTTGCATATTGCTTATCCGTTTTTGGGTATTAAGGGGTTAATCATCCATTTGCTAGTGGGTGCAATGCTCTGCTAAACTAATATATTTACTGTGAAAATTTGGTTGCTATAACAGATTTAGTTCATTGTTATTTCAACTGTGACAGTTTTTTTTGTGCTTCTTAAAGGCGCAGTAGCGTTTTTTATATTGCTTGTAAATTTATTTTAAAGCATTTTCCAAGCTTGCTAGTCTGTTTAAACATGTCTGATACAAATGAATCTGTTTGTTCACTATGTTTGAAGGCCAATGTGGAGCCCCATAGAAATATATGTACTAAATGTATTGATGTCACTTTAAATAATAAGTCAGTCTTTATCTGTAAAGGAATTACCAGACAACGAGGGGGAAGTTATGCCAACTAACTCTCCTCACGTGTCAGTACCTTCGCCTCCCACTCAGGAGGCGCGTGAGATTGTGGCGCCAAGTACATCAGGGACGCCCATACAAATCACGTTAGAAGACATGGCTACTATTATGAATAATACCCTGACAGAAGTGTTATCTAAATTGCCAGAATTAAGAGGCAAGCGCGATAGCTCTGGGATAAGGACAGAGCGCGCTGGTGATATGAGAGCCATGTCTGATACTGCGTCACAGTTTGCAGAACATGACGGAGAGCTTCATTCTGTGGGTGACTGATCTGATCCGGGGAAGCCGGATTCAGAGATCTCTAATTTTAAATTTAAGCTAGAGAACCTCTGTGTATTGCTTGGAGAGGTTTTAGCGGCTCTGAATGACTGTAACACAGTTGCAATTCCAGAGAAAATGTGTAGGCTGGATAGATACTATGCGGTGCCGGTGTGTACTGACGTTTTTCCTATACCTAAAAGGCTTACAGAAATTATTAGCAAGGAGTGGGATAGACCCGGTGTGCCCTTTTCCCCACCTCCTATATTTAGGAAAATGTTTCCAATAGACGCCACTACACGGGACTTATGGCAGACGGTCCCTAAGGTGGAGGGAGCAGTTTCTACTTTAGCTAAGCGTACCACTATCCCGGTGGAGGATAGTTGTGCTTTTTCGGATCCAATGGATAAAAAATTAGAAGGTTACCTTAAGAAAATGTTTGTTCAACAAGGTTTTATCTTACAGCCCCTTGCATGCATTGCGCCTGTCACTGCTGCTGCGGCATTCTGGTTTGAGTCTCTAGAAGAGGCCATTCGCACAGCTCCATTGGATGAAATTATGGACAAGCTTAAAGCACTTAAGATGGCTAATGCATTTGTTTCTGATGCCATTGTACATTTAACTAAACTAACGGCTAAGAACTCCGGATTCGCCATCCAGGCGCGCAGAGCGCTATGGCTTAAATCCTGGTCAGCTGACTTCTAAATCTAAATTGCTTAATATTCCTTTCAAAGGGCAGACCTTATTCGGGCCCGGTTTGAAAGAAATTATCGCTGACATTACTGGAGGTAAGGGTCATACTCTTCCTCAGGACAGGGCCAAATCAAAAGCCAAACAGTCTCATTTTCGTGCCTTTCGAAACTTCAAGGCAGGAGCAGCATCAACTTCCTCTGCTCCAAAACAGGAAGGAACTGTTGCTCGTTACAGACAGGCCTGGAAAACTAACCAGTCCTGGAACAAGGGCAAGCAGGCCAGAAAACCTACTACTGCCCCTAAGACAGCATGAAGAGAGGGCCCCCTATCCGGAAACGGATCTAGTAGGGGGCAGACTTTCTCTCTTCGCCCAGGCGTGGGCAAGAGATGTCCAGGATCCCTGGGCATTGGAGATTATATCTCAGGGATATCTTCTGGACTTCAAAGCTTCTCCTCCACAAGGGAGATTTCATCTTTCAAGGTTATCAGCAAACCAAATAAAGAAAGAGGCATTTCTACGCTGTGTACAAGACCTCATAGTAATGGGGGTGATCCACCCAGTTCCGAGGACGAAACAAGGGCAAGGATTTTACTCAAATCTGTTTGTGGTTCCCAAGAAAGAGGTAACCTTCAGACCAATCTTGGACCTAAAAATCTTAAACAAATTCCTAAGAGTTCCATCATTCAAAATGGAAACTATTCGAACCATCCTACCCATGATCCAAGAGGGTCAGTATATGACCACAGTGTGAAATAAATGTGATAACAAAAATCATAAAAGGAAAACCAAATAAAGTTCTGAATAAAGGATATGTCTGTGTCCTCTGGATGAGTTTTTCAGCTTGTTAGCATTCCTCAGTGAGATCCCATGACAAAGCATACCTGCGAAACGTACGTCGGAACTGAACTGTTCTATATTGAGTTTTATCACGTCTCTACACTAGCCAGGACACCTGGGGGCTTAGCGCTACTGTCTTGCTACTAAAGAGGTTTTGGTTTCGGCGGTCACACTCCTGCTGATCCATTTACCTCTTTGCAAGTTTGGCGATTTGAAGCATTTATTACAGCATTTATTACAGCATATCTGCTTTTGTACCCTTACATTGTGGTGTTATCAAGGCTTATGTGACGCTTTTATATATTTTAAAATAAATTTGTATCCAAGTTTTGCCTAGTGTACTGTTTTCCCATCAGTATAAAGTGGGAGTGCGCATATCCTTGAGCTTAGTGGAAAGCTCCAACAAATGTGAGTAGTCATTTGTTACAAAACAACTACTTCCTCAAAGTGCCATTACAGATTCACACTATGTTGCAATTTTCTGTTTCCTTTTTTATGGGATCTCACTGAGGAATGCTAACAAGCTGAAAAACTCATCCAGAGGACACAGACATATCCTTTATTCAGAACTTTATTTGGTTTTCCTTTTATGATTTTTGTTATCACATTTATTTCACATTTTTTTTTCTTTGTGATATTTGGTATATTTATTGTAATATGACCACAGTGGACTTAAAGGATGCCTACCTTCACATACCGATTCACAAAGATCATTATCGGTACCTA
Organism: Bombina bombina; assembly: GCF_027579735.1. Classification (NCBI taxonomy): domain Eukaryota; kingdom Metazoa; phylum Chordata; class Amphibia; order Anura; family Bombinatoridae; genus Bombina; species Bombina bombina. The sequence continues at coordinate 957,541,150 of NC_069502.1, read as the reverse complement.
AGATTTGCCTTTCTAGACAGGCATTACCAGTTTGTAGCTCTTCCCTTCGGGTTAGCTACGGCCCCGAGAATTTTTACAAAGGTTCTGAGCTCACTTCTGGAGGTGCTAAGACCGCGAGGCATAGCGGTGGCTCTGTACCTAGACGACATTCTGATACAAGCGTCAAGTTTTCAAATTGCCAAGTCTCATACAGAGATAGTTCTGGCATTTCTGAGGTCGCATGGGTGGAAGGTGAACGTGGAAAAGAGTTCTCTATTACCACTCACAAGGGTTCCCTTCCTTATAGATTCTGTAGAGATGAAAATTTACCTGACTGAGTCCAGGTTATCAAAACTTCTAAATGCTTGCCGTGTCCTTCATTCCATTCCACGCCCGTCAGTAGCTCAGTGCATGGAAGTAATCGGCTTAATGGTAGCGGCAATGGACATAGTACCATTTGCGCGCCTGCATCTCAGACCGCTGCAATTATGCATGCTAACTCAGTGGAATGGGGATTACTCAGATTTGTCCCCTCTACTAAATCTGGATCAAGAGACCAGAGATTCTCTTCTCTGGTGGCTTTCTCGGGTCCATCTGTCCAAAGGTATGACCTTTCGCAGGCCAGATTGGACGATTGTAACGACAGATGCCAGCCTTCTAGGTTGGGGCGCAGTCTGGAACTCCCTGAAGGCTCAGGGATCGTGGACTCAGGAGGAGAAACTCCTCCCAATAAATATTCTGAAGTTAAGAGCAATATTCAATGCTCTTCTAGCTTGGCCTCAGTTAGCAACACTGAGGTTCATCGGACAACATCACGACTGTGGCTTACATCAACCATCAAGGGGGAACCAGGAGTTCCCTAGCGATGTTAGAAGTCTCAAAGATAATTCGCTGGGCAGAGTCCCACTCTTGCCACCTGTCAGCGATCTACATCCCAGGCGTGGAGAACTGGGAGGCGGACTTTCTAAGTGGTCATAATGAACAGGGTTGACTATATTAGAGAAGCTCTGAGACAGCTGCAAGACACAGTTATGAACATCTTAGACATAATCCTACCAACAGGTTTCAACAAGAGTTAATGCACCTTCTGATGGAGCAGTAGAGGATGGATTAATTGATTTAGAAACATCTAAGTACCTTTATGTAGAACATCCAGTTATCCCACTATTTCACCATCTACCGAAGGTGCATAAAACCCTAGAGAATGTACAGGGTAGGCCCATAGTCAATGGTATAGGCTCAATGTTGGAACACCTTTCTGAGTGGCTGGATGGGGTACTACAACCTTTGGTTAAATCCCTCCCTAGTTATACTAGGGACTCAAAGCAGGTGTTGAATAAAGTGGAAGACATGAGATGGTCACCGGATTGTGGATGGCTCACTGTGGATGTGGTCTCATTGTACTCCTCCATACCCCATGTTTGGGGTCTAAAAGCAGTAGCTTATTTTCTAGAGGATGGGACTACACACAGTGAGCCTTTCGTCTGTTGGTGGCAGATGATGCCCTTGCAGTGACTGCTAGGAATGGCTGTAGATGCTCCTATAGGAGAAATAAAACTATTGGAAATTCAGTGTCGCCATCCATGCTTAGGAAGCCAGACTCTGCAGCGGTATCATCGTCCTCCTGGCTTAGACACAGGGGTACCTACAGGTGTGGTTACTCACAATGTAAGGCCTGTGAATATGTTCAGGTGGGGAGCAGCTTCTCTTCAGTGGTGACCGGAGAAACTTTTGATATTACCTCTTGTTTGAATTGCAGATCTTCTAATTGTATATACTTACTCTGGTGCTCAGCCTGTGAACTGCAGTACATAGGTCTGACCACCAGGGATGTCAGATCAAGAATTAGAGAACACCTGTCGACCATACGTGTGGGTAAAAGCAGTACACCTTTGGTGTCCCATTTCATCCAGCGACACGACAAAGACTGTCGCTCGTTGAAATGGATGATTGTAGAAAAGGTTCAACCACAAAAGAGAGGGGGTGACCTTTTTAAGATCTTGTCCAGGCAGGAAATGTATTGGATTTTTAGGCTCCAAACTAAAAGACCTTTGGGCCTAAACTCCGAATATGATTTTATTAATCATTGGAACTAGATCCTGGTCACCTCTAGTATAAGTAACCTATTTGCAAATTATACTTAAATATGTACATAAGGCTCTGGAGACCTAGAGTTACTGGAATAGGGACGACCATAAAGCTTTTTGAATATGGGTTACAACATATTTATAACATGCATGTAACGGGTGTAAGCTAATCTTATGTCCTTTGTGGAAAGTAATATGTGGTTATTTGATTATGCCCCACTGTGTGTTTCATATTCTACAGTGTGAAATAATTATTTAGAGTTAATTATTTAAAGCTTATGGTTTGTATTTTAAGGTTTGGAGATTCATTCTCAAATTTCAGGATATAGACATCATCTACTGTAAGGAGTAGGCTATTTAAACTTTTGAATCTAGCCATTCTTAGGGATTAGATTATTTATGACTTCAATACAGGGAACCTATACAAACGTATGTGAATTTATTGATAAAAATGCATATTTACTGTTTACCAAATGTTTACATTTCATAAGTGAATGTTGCTTCCGAGTAAAATAGCAGGTTAAACTGTATACATATTTATGTTTATGTTGCATATTAATTAACATAAAGATTTAATAACAATGCTCCATCCCCCGTGTGCCTTTAAATTTCAATTAGTAATCCACCAATAATATGGGAGCACTGGGTTGATAAGGCAGTTTGTTCTTATAAGTTTTTAGAGACTATGATTACGGCGTTTTGTGCCGAAACATGTCAGTCTGTTTAACTTTAGAGGTATCTTATCCCCTCTCTTACCATGTTTTAACTTTGTTTCAATAAAGTTTACTAAATTTTAAATACTGGAGGTGCCTGGCAATCTTTTTTCTTTTTCTTGGACTTTCTAAGTCGCCAGACTTTTCATCCGGGGGAGTGGGAACTTCATCCGGAGGTCTTCGCTCAACTGATTCATCGTTGGGGCACACCAGAACTGGATCTCATGGTGTCTCGCCAGAACGCCAAGCTTCCTTGTTACGGATCCAGGTCCAGGGACCCGGGAGCGGCGCTGATAGATGCTCTAGCAGCCCCTTGGGTTTTCAACATGGCTTATGTGTTTCCACCATTTCCGCTGCTACCTCGACTGATTGCCAAGATCAAACAAGAGAGGGCATCTGTGATTCTGATAGCGCCTGCGTGGCCACGCAGGACCTGGTATGCAGACCTAGTGGACATGTCGTCCTGTCCACCATGGTCTCTGGCTCTGAGGCAGGACCTTCTAATTCAGGGTCCTTTCAACCATCCAAATCTAATTTCTTTGAGGCTGACTGCATGGAGATTGAACGCTTGATCCTATCAAAGCGTGGCTTCTCGGAGTCGGTTATTGATACCTTAATACAGGCTCGGAAACCTGTTACCAGAAAAATTTACCATAAAATATGGCGTAAATATTTATATTGGTGCGAATCCAAGAGTTACTCATGGAGTAAGGTTAGGATTCCTAGGATATTGTCTTTTCTACAAGAGGGTTTAGAAAAGGGCTTATCTGCTAGTTCGTTAAAGGGACAGATTTCTGCTCTGTCTATTCTTTTACACAAACGTCTGGCAGAAGTTCCAGACGTTCAGGCTTTTTGTCAGGCTTTGGCTAGGATTAGGCCTGTGTGTAAGACTGTTGCTCCGCCGTGTAGCTTAAACTTAGTTCTTAAAGTTCTTCAAGGCGTTCCATTTGAACCCCTTCATTCCATTGATATTAAGCTGTTATCTTGGAAAGTTCTGTTTTTGATGGCTATTTCCTCGGCTCGAAGAGTCTCTGAGTTACCTGCCTTACATTGTGATTCTCCTTATCTGATTTTCCATTCAGACAAGGTAGTTCTGCGTACTAAACCTGGGTTCTTACCAAAGGTAGTTTCTAACAGGAATATCAATCAAGAGATTGTTGTTCCATCATTATGTCCTAACCCTTCTTCAAAGAAGGAACGACTTTTGCATAATCTGGACGTAGTCCGTGCCCTGAAGTTCTATTTACAGGCAACTAAAGATTTTCGTCAAACTTCTTCCCTGTTTGTCGTTTATTCTGGTCAGAGGAGAGGTCAAAAAGCTTCGGCTACCTCCCTCTCCTTTTGGCTTCGTAGCATAATACGTTTATCCTATGAGACTGCTGGACAGCAGCCTCCTGAAAGAATTACAGCTCATTCCACTAGAGCTGTGGCTTCCACCTGGGCCTTTAAGAATGAGGCCTCTGTTGAACAGATTTGTAAGGCTGCGACTTGGTCTTCACTTCATACCGTTTCAAAATTTTACAAATTTGACACTTTTGCTTCTTCGGAGGCTGTTTTTGGGAGAAAGGTTCTACAGGCAGTGGTTCCTTCCGTTTAAAGTTCCTGCCTTGTCCCTCCCATCATCCGTGTACTTTAGCTTTGGTATTGGTATCCCATAAGTAATGGATGACCCGTGGACTGAATACGCTTAACAAGAGAAAACATAATTTATGCTTACCTGATGAATTTATTTCTCTTGTAGTGTATTCAGTCCACGGCCCGCCCTGTCTTTTTCTGAGGCAGATCTAAATTTTAATTAAAACTCCAGTCACCACTGCACCCTATAGTTTCTCCTTTCTTGTCTTGTTTCGGTCGAATGACTGGATATGACATGTGAGGGAGGAGCTACATAGCAGCTCTGCTTGGGTGATCCTCTTGCAACTTCCTGTTGGGAAGGGAATATATCCCATAAGTAATGGATGACCCGTGGACTGAATACACTACAAGAGAAATAAATTTATCAGGTAAGCATAAATTATGTTTTTTCTTTTAGTATAACATCCTCTGTTTTCTTTTTTTAGCATCATGATATTGTGGCTACAACATGGCAAAGTGGTCCCTACATCTTAGTAGTCTTCATAACAGCAGACCCACCAAACGCAAAATGGAATTTAACAGGTATGTCAGCCTTGTGTGTGTGTGTGGTGTGTATATGTGTGTATATGTGTATATATATATATATATATATATATATATATATATATATATATATATATATATATATATATATATATATATATATACATGTGTGTGTATATGTGTGTGTATATTTATATATATATATATATATGTGTATATATGTATGTATGTATATGTGTGTGTGTATATATATATATATAATATATATATATATATATATATATATATATATATATATATATGTGTGTATATGTATGTATGTATGTATGTGTATATATATAATATATTATATAATATATCAAAATAATGCATTGTGCCAGTATTGTGGTGTTTAGGAATCTAAAGTCTTAAATGAACGTAGTTTTATATGAAGTCATGGTGGTTTATGGCACACACCCCATCACCAGCAAAGTTATCTAACAGTAGGTTTTTGTAAATGGAAATGTATTTGATTGCCCTTTAAATTAAAAGATCTATCAGAGCGCAATGGAGAAGGTGTTGGAAAAAAGATAAAAAGGCAACACACCGATGTCACAGCATCTGATGAAGCCCTGAAAGCCAGCCCTGTTTGTGGGAGGGGCGAAACGCGTCATGCTGATGCTTTTCTAACCGGCAACTTCAAACTAGGAGTTGACACAAACTTAGCTTGCTTCCTCGTCTGCAATATTTGGAAATAGCAACCGACAGCAAGGATTTGTTGTAGAAACACGTCTCATGTCATGAGAGTATTGGTCCGTTGCTGCATTATCGGTCATCCATGAAGAGCGGTGAGAAGATATAGAAATGAAATGCAATGTGAGTTCTGTTTGTCCTACACTGAACAGTGTTTCACCATTTACAGCTGTGCTTGAGCGGGTTTTATACACTAAGTGCTCAAAGTGATACAAATGGTGATGTTTCGGTCTGTGATTTAACTAAAGGATTGCTACATGCAACATTGTTTTTCTTTCTTTCCGCACTTGTAATGTGCAAGTGTCAATTGGATACAAATAAGAGACTTGTTGCAATTTGGCTGTTTGGCAGCCATGTGAGCGTGTTTTCTTCTATAAAAGTAAGACAAGTCCACGGATTCATCCTTTACTTGTGGGATATTATCCTTCCCTACAGGAAGTGGCAAAGAGCACCACAGCAGAGCTGTCTATATAGCTCCTCCCTTAGCTCCACCCCCAGTCATTCTCTTTGCCTACTCTAAGTACTAGGAAGGGTAAAGTGAAAGAGGTGATAAAATATTAGTTTTTAATTTCTTCAAGCAAGAGTTTATTTTAAATGGTACCGGTGTGTACTATTTACTCTCAGGCAGCAGATGGATGAAGACTGCTGCCTCGAGGATGATGATCTTAGCATTTGTAACTAAGATCCAGTGCAGTTCCCACAGAGGCTGAGGAGTACAGGAAACTTCAGTGTGAGGAACGGTTTCATGCTATGCAGCAATGAGGTATGTTCAGTCATATTTTTCTGGAGAGACTGTGTATTCAGAAAGGCCACATTATACCCAGGAGGGTAGCAGTAATCCTAGAGTTAATAAGCAGGGCATTACTAAGCTTGCATGAGGGGCCCAATTACATATATGGTTGACACTGACTTGTAAATGTTTGTGGGCAAATGTTTTTATGATCTGGAAGTCCTTTAACGTTTTGTGACAACGTTTTGGGCATCTTTATTGAGGGCACACATGGCTAGTTATAACCGCTCTGGTGCGGTTCTTTGAGGCTGGAGACATCGAGTGAGATGGACGGGCCTATTTTCTCTTGTAAGGTGTATCCAGTCCACGGATCATCCATTACTTGTGGGATATTCTCCTTCCCAACAGGAAGTTGCAAGAGGATCACCCACAGCAGAGCTGCTATATAGCTCCTCCCCTAACTGCCATATCCAGTCATTCTCTTGCAACTCTCGACAAGCATGGAGGTAGTAAGAGAGAAGTGGTGAAACGTAGTTGTTTTTTTCTTCAATCAAAAGTTTATTTTTAAATGGTACAGGAGTTGTACTATTTTGTCCCAGGCAGAAAATAGAAGAAGAATCTGCCTGTGATTTCTATGATCTTAGCAGGTTGTAACTAAGATCCATTGCTGTTCTCACACATGACTGAAGAGAGAGGTAACTTCAGCGGGGGAATGGCGTGCAGGTTATCCTGCTATGAGGTATGTGCAGTTAAAAATTTCTAGAAGATGTGAATGCTAGAAAATGCTGCTGATACCAGATTTATGTAAGGTAAGCCTGAATACAGTGATTTAATAGCGACTGGTATCATGCTTACTTTCTGAGGTAATACTCTTTTATATTTACAATATAAAACGTTTGCTGGCATGTTTTAAACGTTTTTTATATATACTTTGGTGATAAAACTTTTTGGGGCCCTAGTTTTTTCCACATGGCTGGCTTAAATTTGCCTAGAAACAGGTTTCCTGAGGCCTTCCACTGTGTTACTATGAGTGGGAGGGGCCTAAATTAAGCGCTTTTTTGCGGCAGTAACTTTTACAGAGCTGAGACATCCAGCTTTCCTCCAAGGGTCCCCTGAATGCTATAGGACATCTCTAAAGGGCTCTTAGGCTTTCAAAATCGTTTGTTGGGGAAGGTAGGCCCACAGCAAGGCTGTGGCAGTTTGGTGTGACTGGTAAAAAACGTCAATATCGTTTTTTTTCATCCGGTTTTTGAACCAAGGGGTTAATCATCCATTTGCAAGTGGGTGCAATGCCCTGTTAACTTATTATACACACTGTAAAAATTTAGTTTGATTTACTGCCTTTTTCACTGTTTTTCAAATTCTGACAAAATTTGTTTCTCTTAAAGGCACAGTACCGTTTATTATATTTGCTTGTTAACTTGATTTAAAGTGTTTTCCAAGCTTGCTAGTCTCATTGCTAGTCTGTCTAAACATGTCTGACATAGAGGAAACTTCTTGTTCATTATGTTTAAAAGCCATTGTGGAGCCCCCTCTTAGAATGTGTATCAAATGTACTGATTTCACTTTAAGCAATAAAGATCGTATTCTGTCTTTAAAAAATTTATCACCAGAGGACTCTGACGAGGGGGAAGTTATGCCGACTAACTCTCCCCACGTGTCAGATCCTTTGACTCACGCTCAAGGGACTCACGCTCAAATGGCGCCAAGTACATCTAGGGCGCCCATAGCGTTTACTTTACAAGACATGGCGGCAGTCATGGATAATACACTGTCAGCTGGTATTAGCCCAGACTACCTGAATTTAGAGGAAAGCGAGATAGCTCTGGAGTTAGACGAAATACAGAGCATACTGACGCTTTAAGAGCTATGTCTGATACTGCCTCACAATATGCAGAAGCTGAAGAAGGAGAGCTTCTTTCTGTGGCTGATGTTTCTGACTCAGGGAAAAAGATTCAACCTGATTCTGATATGTCTACATTTAAATTTAAGCTTGAACACCTCCACGTGTTTCTTAGGGAGCTTTTAGCTGCTCTGAATGACTGGATACAATTGCAGTGCCAGAAAAATTGTGTAGATTGACAAATACTATGCAGTGCCAGTGTGCACTGATGTTTCTTTCATGTAATTAGCAAGAGTCCATGAGCTAGTGACGTATGAGGATATACATTCCTACCAGGAGGGGCAAAGTTTCCCAAACACCTCAAAATGCCTATAAATACACCCCTCACCACACCCACAATTCAGTTTTACAAACTTTGCCTCCTATGAGGTGGTGAAGTAAGTTTGTGCTAGATTCTACGTTGATATGCGCTCCGCAAGCAAGGTTGGAGCCCGGTTTTCCTCTCCAGCATGCAGTGAATGTCAGAGGGATGTGAGGAGAGTATTGCCTATTTGAATAGCAGTGATCTCCTTCTACGGGGTCTATTTCATAGGTTCTCTGTTATCGGTCGTAGAGATTCATCTCTTACCTCCCTTTTCAGATCGACGATATACTCATTACCCTTCTGCTGATTTTCGTTTCAGTACTGGTTTGGCTTTCTACAAACATGTAGATGAGTGTCCTGGGGTAAGTAAATCTTATTTTCTGTGACACTCTAAGCTATGGTTGGGCACTTTGTTTATAAAGTTCTAAATATATGTATTCAAACATTTATTTGCCTTGACTCAGGATGTTCAACATTCCTTATTTTCAGACAGTCAGTTTCATTTTTGGGATAATGCATTTGAATCATCATTTTTTCTTACCTTAAAAAATTTGACTCTTTTTTCCCTGTGGGCTGTTAGGCTCGCGGGGGCTGAAAATGCTTCATTTTATTGCGTCATTTTGGTGCAGACTTTTTTGGCGCAAAAAATCTTTTCTGTTTCCGGCGTCATACGTGTCACCGGAAGTTGCGTCATTTTTGACGTCCTTTTGCGCCAAAAAATGTCGGCGTTCCGGATGTGGCGTCATTTTTGGCGCCAAAAAGCATTTAGGCGCCAAATAATGTGGGCGTCTTATTTGGCGCTAAAAAATAGGGGCGTCGCTTTTTGTCTCCACATTATTTAAGTCTCATTTTTTCTTTGCTTCTGGTTGCTAGAAGCTTGTTATTGGCATTTTTTTCCCATTCCTGAAACTGTCATTTAAGGAATTTGATCAATTTTGCTTTATATGTTGTTTTTTTCTCTTACATATTGCAAGATGTCTCATGTTGCATCGAGTCAGAAGATACTTCAGGAAAATCGCTGTCTAGTGCTGGGAACTACCAAAGCTAAGTGTATCTGCTGTAAACTTTTGGTAGCTATTCCTCCGGCCTGTTGTTTGTATTAATTGTCATGACAAACTTGTTAATGCAGATAATATTTCCTTTAGTAATGTACCATTGCCTGTTGCAGTTCCTTCAACATCTAAGGTGCAGATTGTTCCTGATAACATAAGAGATTTTGTTTCTGAATCCATCAAGAAGGCTATGTCTGTTATTTCTCCTTCTAGTAAACATAAAAAATCTTTTAAAACTTCTCTCTCACAGATGAATTTTTAAAATGAACATCATCATTCTGATTCTGATGACTCTTCTGGTTCAGAGGATTCTGTCTCAGAGATTGATGCTGATAAATCTTCATATTTATTTAAAATGGAATTTATTCGTTCTTTACTTAAAGAAGTACTAATTGCTTTAGAAATAGAGGATTCTGGTCCTCTTGATACTAATTCTAAACGTTTAGATAAGGTCTTTAAATCCTCCTGTGGTTATTCCAGAAGTTTTCCTGTTCCTAATGCTATTCTCTGAAGTAATTTCCAGAGAATGGGATAAATTGGGTAATTCATTTACTCCTTCTAAACGTTTTAAGCAATTATATCCTGTGCCGTCTGACAGATTAGAATTTTGGGACAAGATCCCTAAGTTGATGGGGGCTATTTCTACCCTTTGCTAAACGTACTACTATTCCTACGTCCAGATGGTACTTCGTTTAAGGATCCTTTAGATAGGAAAATTGAATCCTTTCTAAGAAAAGCTTATCTGTGTTCAGGTAATCTTCTTAGACCTGCTATATCATTGGCTGATGTTGCTGCAGCTTCAAACTTTTTGGTTGGAAACTTTAGCGCAACAAGTATCAGATCATGATTCTCATAATATTATTATTCTTCTTCAAGCATGCTAATAATTTTATCTGTGATGCCATTTTTGATATTATCAGAGTTGATGTCTGGTTTATGTCTCTAGCTATTTTAGCTAGAAGAGCTTTATGGCTTAAGACTTGGAATGCTGATATGGCTTCTAAATCAACTCTACTTTCCATTTCTTTCCAGGGTAACAAATTATTTGGTTCTCAGTTGGATTCTATTATCTCAACTGTTACTGGTGGGAAAGGAACTTTTTTACCACAGGATAGAAAATCTAAGGGTAAAAACAGGGCTAATAATCGTTTTCGTTCCTTTCGTTTCAAACAAAGAACAAAAGCCTGATCCTTCATCCCTCAGGAGCAGTTTCAGTTTGGAAACCATCTCCAGTCTGAATAAATCCAAGCCTTCTAGAAAGGCAAAGCCGAGCTTCTAAGTCCACATGAAGGTGCGGGCCCTCATTCCAGCTCAGCTGGTAGGGGGCAGGTTACGTTTTTTCAAAGAAATTTGGATCAATTCTGTCACAATCTTTGGATTCAGAACATTGTTTCAGAAGGGTACAGAATTGGTTTCAAGATGAGACCTCCTGCAAAGAGATTTTTTCTTTCCCGTGTCCCAGTAAATCCAGTGAAAGCTCAAGCAGTTCTGAATTGTGTTTCAGATCTAGAGTTGGCTGGAGTAATTATGCCAGTTCCAGTTCTGGAACAGGGGATGGGGTTTTATTCAAATCTCTTCATTGTACCAAAGAAGGAGGAATTCCTTCAGACCAGTTCTGGATCTAAAATATTGAATCGTTATGTAAGGGATACCAACGTTCAAGAATGGTAACTGTAAGGACTATCTTGCCTTTTGTTCAGCAAGGGCATTATATGACCACAATAGATTTACAGGAAGCATATCTGCATATTCCGATTCATCCAGATCATTAATCAGTTCTGAGATTCTCTTTTCTGGACAAGCATTAACCAGTTTGTGGCTCTGCCGTTTGGCCTAGCTACAGCTCCAAGAATTTTTACAAAGGTTCTCGGTGCCCTTCTGTTCTGTAATCAGAGAACAGGGTATTGGGTATTTCCTTATTTGGACGATATCTTGGTACTTGCTCAGTCTTTACATTTAGCAGAATCTCATACTGAATCAACTTGTGTTGTTTCTTCAAGATCATGGTTGGAGGATCAATTCCCCAAAATGTTCATTGATTCCTCAGACAAGGGGTAACCTTTCTGGGTTTCCAGATAGATTCAGTGTCCATGACTCTGTCTTTAACAGACAAGAGACGTCTAAAATTGATTTCAGCTTGTCGAAACCTTCAGTCACAATCATTCCCTTCGGTAGCCTTATGCATGGAAATTCTAGGTCTTATGACTGCTGCATCGGACGCGATCCCCTTTGTTCGTTTTCACATGCGACCTCTTCAGCTCTGTATGCTGAATCAATGGTTGCAAGGATTACACAAAGATATCTCAATTAATATCTTATAAACCGATTGTTACGAACACTCTCTAACGTGGTGGACCAGATCACCATCGTTTAATTTCAGGGGGCTTCTTTTGTGCTTCCGACCTGAAACTGTAATTTCAACAGATGCAAGTCTCACAGGTTGGGGGAGCTGTGTGGGGATCTCTGACGGCACAAGGAGTTTGGGAATCTCAGGGAGGTGAATTACCGACAATATTTTGGAAACTCCGTGCAATTTTCAGAGCTCTTCAGTCTTGGCCTCTTCTAAAGAGAGAATCGTTCATTTGTTTTCAGACAGACAATGTCACAAACTGTGGCATACATCAATCATCAAGGAGGGACTCACAGTCCTCTGGCTATGAAAGAAGTATCTCGAATTTGGTTTGGGCGGAATCCAGCTCCTGTCTAATCTCTGCGGTTCATATCCCAGGTATAGACAATTGGGAAGCGGATTATCTCAGTCGCCAAACGTTGCATCCGGGCGAATGGTCTCTTCACCCAGAGGTATTTCTTCAGATTGTTCAAATGTGGGAGCTTCCAGAGATAGATCTGATTGGCGTCTCATCTAAACAAGAGACTTCCCAGGTATCTGTCCAGATCCCGGGATCCTCAGGCGGAGGCAGTGGATGCATTATCACTTCCTTGGAAGTATCATCCTGCCTATATCTTTTCCGCCTCTAGTTCTTCTTCAAGAGTAATCTCCAAGATTCTGAAGGAATGCTCGTTTGTTCGCTGGTAGCTCCGGCATGGCCTCACAGGTTTTGGTATGCGGATCTTGTCCCGGATGGCCTCTTGCCATCCGTGGACTCTTCCGCTATGACCAGGACCTTCTGTCTCAAGGGTCCTTTTTTCCATCAGGATCTCAAATCCTTAATTTAAAGGTATGGAGATTGAACGCTTGATTCTTGGTCAAAGAGATTTTCTCAGACTCTGTGATTAATTCTATGTTACAGGCTCGTAAATCTGTATCCAGAGAGATATATTATAGAGGTCGGGAAGACATTATATTTCTTGGTGTCTTTCTCATCATTTTTCTTGGCATTCTTTTAGAATTCCGAGAATTTTACAGTTTCTTCAGGATGGTTTAGATAAAGGTTTTAGTCCGCAAGTTCTTTTGAAAGTACAAAAATCTGCTCTTTCTGTTCTTTTTCAAAGAAAGATTGCTAATCTTCCTGATATTCATTGTTTTGTACAAGCTTTGGTTCGTAATAAAACCTGTCATTAAGTCAATTTCTCCTCCTTGGAGTTTGAATTTGGTTCTGGGGCTCTTCAAGCTCCTCCGTTTGAACCTATGCATTCTTTGGACATTAAATTACTTTCTTGGAAAGTTTTGTTCCTTTTTGGCGATCTCTTCTGCCAGAAGAGTCTCTGAATTATCTGCTCTTTCTTGTGAGTCTCCTTTTTCTGATTTTTCATCAGGATAAGGCGGTGTTGCGAAACTTCTTTTGAATTTTTACCTAAAGTTGTGAATTCCAACAACATTAGTAGAGAAATTGTGGTTCCTTCATTATGTCCTAATCCTAAGAATTCTAAGGAGAAATCGTTGCATTCTTTGGATGTTGTTAGAGCTTAAAGATATTATGTTGAAGCTACTTAGTCCTTTCCGAAAGACTTCTAGTTATTTTGTTATCTTTTCCGGTTCTAGAAAAGGCCAGAAAGCTTCTGCCATTTCTTTGGCATCTTGGTTGAAATCTTTAATTCCATCATGGCCTATGTTGAGTCGGGTAAACTCTGCCTCAAAGGATTACAGCTCATTCTACTAGGTCAGTTTCTACTTCCTGGGCGTTTAGGAATGAAGCTTCGATTGATCAGATTTGCAAAGCAGCAACTTGGTCCTCTTTGCATACTTTTACTTAAAATTCTACCATTTTGATGTATTTTCTTCTTCTGAAGCAGTTTTTGGTAGAAAAGTACTTCAGGCAGGCGGTTTCAGTTTGAATCTTTCTGCTTAGTTTTTTCATTAAACTTTATTTTGGGTGTGGATTATTTTCAGCAGGAATTGGCTGTCTTTATTTTATCCCTCCCTCTCTAGTGACTCTTGCGTGGAAAGATCCACATCTTGGGTAATCATTATCCCATACGTCACTAGCTCATGGACTCTTGCTAATTACATGAAAGAAAACATAATTTATGTAAGAACTTACCTGATAAATTCATTTCTTTCATATTAGCAAGAGTCCATGAGGCCCCGCCCCTTTTTTTGTGGTGGTTATGATTTTTTGTATAAAGCACAATTATTCCAATTCCTTATTTTATATGCTTTCGCACTTTTTTCTCATCACCCCACTTCTTGGCTATTCGTTAAACTGAATTGTGAGTGTGTTGAGGGGTGTATTTATAGGCATTTTGAGGTTTGGGAAACTTTGCCCCTCCTGGTAGGAATGTATATCCCATACGTCACTAGCTCATGGACTCTTGCTAATATGAAAGAAATGAATTTATCAGGTAAGTTCTTACATAAATTATGTTTTTTTCCAATTCCTAAAAGGTTTACAGAAATTATTACTAAGGAATGGGATAGACCAGGTGTGCCGTTCTCTCCCCCTCCTATTTTTAAGAATGTTTCCAATAGATGCCAGCACACGGGACTTATGGCAGACAGTTCCTAAGGTGGAGGGAGCAGTTTCTACCCTAGCTAAGCTTACTACTATCCCTGTCGGGGACAGTTGTGCTTTCTCGGATCCAATGGATAAAAAGTTAGAGGGTTACCTTAAGAAAATGTTTATTCAACAAGGTTTTATCCTACAGCCCCTTGCATGCATTGCTCCTGTCACTGCTGCTGCGGCGTTCTGGTTTGAGTCTCTGGAAGAGGCTTTACAGGTAGAGACCCCATTGGATGACATACTTGACAAGCTTAGAGCACTTAAGCTAGCCAATTCTTTTGTTTCTGATGCCATTGTTCATTTGACTAAACTAACGGCTAAGAATTCTGGTTTTGCTATTCAGGCGCGCAGGGCGCTATGGCTTAAATCATGGTCAGCTGACGTTACTTCAAAGTCTAAGCTGCTTAACATTCCCTTCAAGGGGCAGACCCTATTCGGGCCTGGTTTGAAGGAGATCATTGCTGATATCACTGGAGGAAAAGGTCATGCCCTTCCTCAGGATAGGTCCAAATCAAGGGCCAAACAGACTAATTTTCGTGCCTTTCGAAACTTCAAGGCGAGTGCGGCATCAACTTCCTCTAATGCAAAACAAGAGGGAACGTTTTGCTCAGTCCAAGTCGGTCTGGAGACCTTACCAGACCTGGAAACAAGGGTAAGCAGGCCAAAAAAGCCTGCTGCTGCCTCTAAGACAGCATGAAGGAACAGGCCCCCTATCCGATAACGGATCTAGTAGGGGGCAGACTTTCGCTCTTTCGCCCAGGCTGTGGGCAAGAGATGTCCAGGATCCTGGGCATTGGAAATTATATCCCAGGGATATCTTCTGGACTTCAAAGGCTTCTCCCTCCAAAAGGGAGTTTTCACCTCTCACAATTATCTGCAAACCAGATAAAGAGAGAGGCATTCTTACACTGTGTTCAAGACCTCCTAGTTATGGGAGTGATCCATCCAGTTCCACAGGAGGAACAAGGGACAGGGATTTTACTCAAATCTGTTTGTGGTTCCCAAAAAAGAGGGAACCTTCAGACCAATTTTGATCTAAAGATCTTAAACAAATTCCTCAGAGTTCCATCATTCAAGATGGAGACTATTCGTACCATCCTACCTATGATCCAGGAGGGGTCAATACATGACTACAGTGGATTTAAAGGATGCTTATCTTCACATTCCGATACACAAAGATCATCATCGGTTTCTCAGGTTTGCCTTCCTAGACAGGCATTACCAGTTTGTAGCTCTTCCCTTTGGGTTAGCTACAGCCCCAAGAATTTTACGAAGGTTCTGGGGTCTCTTCTGGCGGTCCTAAGACCGCGGGGCATAGCAGTGGCCCCTTATTTAGACGACATCCTGATACAGGCGTCAAATTTCCAAATTGCCAAGTCTCATACGGACATAGTGTCTGGCATTTCTGAGGTCGCATGGGTGGAAGGTGAACGAGGAAAAGAGTTCTCTATCCCCTCTCACAAGAGTTTCCTTCTAGGAACTCTGATAGATTCTGTAGAAATGAGAAATTTACCTGACGGAGTCCAGGTTATCAAAACTTCTAAAT
The DNA here is from genome assembly GCF_027579735.1 of Bombina bombina. NCBI lineage: Eukaryota > Metazoa > Chordata > Amphibia > Anura > Bombinatoridae > Bombina > Bombina bombina. The sequence goes on along the minus strand of NC_069502.1, from coordinate 957,525,085 downwards.
TCCTGCCGTGTTCTTTATTCCACTTCTCGCCCTTCGGTGGCTCAGTGCATGGAAGTAATCGGCTTAATGGTAGCGGCAATGGACATAGTGCCGTTTGCACGCCTACATCTCAGACCGCTGCAACTATGCATGCTCAGTCAGTGGAATGGGGATTACACAGATTTGTCCCCTCTACTAAATCTGGATCAAGAGACCAGGGATTCTCTTCTCTGGTGGCTATCTCGGGTCCATCTGTCCAAAGGTATGACCTTTCGCAGGCCAGATTGGACAATTGTAACGACAGATGCCAGCCTTCTAGGCTGGGGGGCAGTCTGGAACTCCCTGAAGGCTCAGGGATCGTGGACTCAGGAGGAGAAACTCCTTCCAATAAATATTCTGGAACTGAGAGCGATATTCAATGCTCTTCAGGCTTGGCCTCAGCTAGCGACAATGAGGTTCATCAGATTTCAGTCGGACAACATCACGACTGTGGGCTTACATCAACCATCAAGGGGGAACAAGGAGTTCCCTAGCGATGTTAGAAGTCTCAAAGATAATTCGCTGGGCAGAGATTCACTCTTGCCACCTATCAGCTATCCATATCCCAGGTGTAGAGAACTGGGAGGCGGATTTTCTAAGTCGACAGACTTTTCATCCGGGGGAGTGGGAACTCCATCCGGAGGTGTTTGCACAATTGATTCATCGTTGGGGCAAACCAGAACTGGATCTCATGGCGTCTCGCCAGAACGCCAAGCTTCCTTGTTACGGATCCAGGTCCAGGGACCCCAAGGCAACGCTGATAGATGCTCTAGCAGCGCCTTGGTCCTTCAACCTGGCTTATGTGTTTCCACAGTTTCCTCTGCTCCCTCGTCTGAGTGCCAAAATCAAGCAGGAGAGAGCATCAGTGATCTTGATAGCGCCTGCGTGGCCACGCTGGACTTGGTATGCAGATCTGGTGGACATGTCATCCTTTCCACCATGGACTCTGCGCTGAGACAGGACCTTCTACTTCAAGGTCCTTTCAACCATCCAAATCTAATTTCTCTGAGGCTGACTGCCTGGAGATTGAACGCTTGATTTTATCAAAGCGTGGTTTCTCAGAGTCAGTCATTGATACCTTAATTCAGGCACGAAAGCCTAGTCACCAGGAAAATCTATCATAAGATATGGCGTAAATATCTTTATTGGTGTGAATCCAAGGGCTACTCATGGAGTAAAGTCAGGATTCCCAGGATATTATCTTTTCTCCAAGATGGATTGGAGAAAGGATTGTCAGCTAGTTCCTTAAAGGGACAGATTTCTGCGCTGTCTATTCTTTTGCACAAGCGTCTGGCGGATGTCCCAGACGTTCAGACATTTTGTCAGGCTTTAGTTAGAATCAAGCCTGTGTTTAAACCTGTTTCTCCACCATGGAGTTTAAATTTGGTTCTTAAAGTTCTTCAGAGGGTTCCGTTTGAACCTCTTCATTCCATAGATATCAAACTTTTATCTTGGAAAGTTCTTTTTTTGGTAGCTATTTCCTCGGCTCGTAGAGTTTCCCAGTTATCTGCCTTACAATGTGTTTCTCCTTATCTGATCTTCCATGCAGATAAGGTAGTTCTGCGTACCAAACCTGGGTTTCTACCTAAGGTGGTATCTAATAAGAATATCAATCAAGAGATTGTTGTTCCGTCTTTGTGTCCTAATCCTTCTTCAAAGAAGGAACGTCTATTACACAATCTGGACGTGGTTCGTGCTTTAAAGTTTTACTTACAAGCTACTAAAGATTTTCGTCAAACATCTGCTTTGTTTGTTGTCTACTTCTGGACAGAGGAGAGGCCAAAAGGCTTCGGGAACCTTTCTTTCTTTTGGCTAAGAAGTATAATCCGCTTAGCTTATGAGACTGCTGGCCAGCAGCCTCCTGAAAGGATTACAGCTCATTCTACTAGAGCTGTGGCTTCCACATGGGCCTTTAAAAATGAGGCTTCTGTTGAACAGATTTGCAAGGCGGCGACTTGGTCTTCGCTTCATACCTTTTCAAAATTCAATAAATTTGATACTTTTGATTCTTCGGAGGCTATTTTGGGAGACAGGTTTTACAGGCAGTGGTACCTTCCGTTAAGTACCTGCCTTATCCTCCCTTCATCCATGTACTTTAGCTTTGGTATTGGTATCCCACAAGTAATGGATGATCCGTGGACTGGATACACCTTACAAGAGAAAACATAATTTATGCTTACCTGATAAATTTATTTCTCTTGTGGTGTATCCAGTCCACGGCCCGCCCTGTCATTTTAAGGTAGGTATTTTTTAATTTTAAACTACAGTCACCACTGCACCCTATGGTTTCTCCTTTCTCTGCTTGTCTTCTGTCGAATGACTGGATATGGCAGTTAGGGGAGGAGCTATATAGCAGCTCTGCTGTGGGTGATCCTCTTGCAACTTCCTGTTGGGAAGGAGAATATCCCACAAGTAATGGATGATCCGTGGACTGGATACACCACAAGAGAAATAAATTTATCAGGTAAGCATAAATTATGTTTTCACGCCCTCAGATGCGCAGTTCTTTTCTCGCAGCAAAGCTCTAACTCCTGAGGGCCCTGGTGGATGTTTTGGGTCAAATCAAGCTTTAACCCCACATTTACTATCCCTGAGGGCAGGTAGGGGACACAGCAGGGCTGTGCAAGTGCCTGAGGGTGTTTTTTTCCGGATCTGGGCCTATTTTTCCATCCGGTTTGCACATGAAAGGTTAATTGTTAAATTACCTTGGGGCAATCTTAACTACATATATTGTGTCTGCTTACAAAATTTGAAAAATTTGGTGCATGTTTAGGCTGTTTTTGCACAACGTGTATGCTTTTTTTTTCTCTTAAAGGCGCAGTACCGTTTTATTAAGATTATTTGTTTCACTAAATAAAGTTTTTCATGCTTGTTTGTAGTCATTACTAGCCTGTTCAACATGTCTGACATTGAGGAAAGTCAATGTTTAATATGTTTAGAAGCCATTGTGGAACCTCCACTTAGAATGTGTCCCTCATGCACTGAAAGGTCAATAAATTGTAAAGAACATATTTTAGCTACTAAAAGTATGTCGCAGGATGATTCTCAGTCGGAAGAGAATCAGGTTATGCCATCTAATTCTCCCCAAGTGTCACAACCATTAACGCCCGCACAAGCAACGCCAAGTACTTCTAGTGCGTCTAATTCTTTCACCCTGCAAGATATGGCCACAGTTATGAATACTACCCTCACAGAGGTTTTATCTAAGCTGCCTGGGTTGCAGGGGAAGCGCAGCAGGTCTGGTGTGAGAACAAACACTGAGCCCTCTGGCGCTTTATTAGCCATATCCGATGTACCCTCACAATGTTCTGAAGTGAGAGATTGCTGGCTGAGGCAGATATTTCTGACTTAGGAAATATGTTCCCTCAGACAGACTCAGATATGACGGCTTTTAAATTAAACTAGAACACCTCCGCTTATTGCTCAGGGAGGTTTTAGCGACTCTGGATGATTGTGACCCTATTGTAGATTCAGAGAAATTGTGTAAGAATGGTCAGATTCCTAGAGTTCCTGCCTACACTGATTTTTTTGGTCCCTAAGAGGAGATTTCGGAATTGTTACTAAGGAGTGGGATAGACCGGTATTCCGTTCGCATCCTCCTGCTACTTTTAAGAAAATGTTTCCCATATCAGACTCCGATGCGGGACTCGTGGCAGAGGGTCCCTAAGGTGGAGGGAGCTATTTCTCTTGTTAAGTGTATCCAGTCCACGGATCATCCATTACTTGTGGGATATTCTCCTTCCCAACAGGAAGTTGCAAGAGGATCACCCACAGCAGAGCTGCTATATAGCTCCTCCCCTCACTGCCATATCCAGTCATTCTCTTGCAACTCTCAACAAAGATGGATGTAGTAAGAGGAGAGTGGTGTATTATAGTTAGTTTTTTTTAACTTCAATCAAAAGTTTGTTATTTTTAAATGGTACCGGAGTGTACTGTTTCATCTCAGGCAGCATTAGAAGAAGAATCTGCCTGTGATTTCTATGATCTTAGCAGAAGTAACTAAGATCCATTGCTGTTCTCACATATTCTGAGGAGTGAGGTAACTTCTGAGGGTGAATGGCTTGCAGGTTTTCCTGCAATAAGGTATGTGCAGTTAATATTTTTCTAGGGATGGAATTTGCTAGAAAATGCTGCTGATACCGGATTAATGTAAGTAAAGCCTTAAATGCAGTGATAGCGACTGGTATCAGGCTTATTAATAGAGATACATACTCTTATAAAAGTGTAATATAAAACGTTTGCTGGCATGTTAATCGTTTTTATATATGTTTGGTGACAAAACTTATTGGGGCCTAGTTTTTTCCACATGGCTGGTTTGATTTTTGCCTAGAAACAGTTTCCTGAGGCTTTCCACTGTTGCAATATGAGTGGGAAGGGCCTATTTTAGTGCTTTTCTGTGCAGCTAAAAATACTGACAGAGACATTCAGCTTCTTCCTGCATGATCGAGGACATCTCTGAAGGGCTCAAAAGGCTTCAAAGTTGTGTTTGAGGAGGGTAACAATCACAGTAGACTGTGGCAGTTGATTAAAAAACGTTTTTGTCATTTATTATTCTTTTTTTGTTATTAAGGGGTTAATCATCCATTTGCAAGTGGGTGCAATGCTCTGCTGACTTGTTACATACACTGTAAAAATTTTGTTAGTGTAACTGCCTTTTTTCACTGTTAGTTCAAATTTTGTCAAAATTTGTTTCTCTTAAAGGCACAGTAACGTTTTTTTTATATTGCTTGTTAACTTGCTTTAAAGTGTTTTCCAAGCTTGCTAGTCTCATTGCTAGTCTGTACAAACATGTCTGAAACAGAGGATACTTGTTCATTATGTTTAAAAGCCATGGTGGAGCCCCATAGGAGAATGTGTACTAAATGTATTGATTTCACCTTAAACAGTAAAGATCAGTCTTTATCTATAAAAAGAATTGTCACCAGAGGGGTCTGTCGAGGGGAAAGTTATGACGACTAACTCTCCCCACGTGTCGGACCCTTCGCCTCCCGCTCAAGGGACGCACGCTAATATGGCGCCAAGTACATCAGGGACGCCCATAGCGATTACTTTGCAGGACATGGCTGCAATCATGAATAATACCCTGTCAGAGGTATTATCCAGATTGCCTGAATTGAGAGGCAAGCGCGATAGCTCTGGGGTTAGATGAGATACAGAGCGCGTAGATGCTGTAAGAGCCATGTCTGATACTGCATCACAATATGCAGAACCTGAGGACGGAGAGCTTCAGTCTGTGGGTGACGTCTCTGAATCGGGGGGGACCTGATTCAGAGATTTCTAATTTTAAATTTAAGCTTGAGAACCTCCGTGTATTGCTTGGGGAGGTATTAGCTGCTCTGAATGACTGTGACACAATTGCAGTGCCAGAGAAATTGTGTAGGCTGTGCAATGCCGGTGAGTACTGATGTTTTTCCAATACCTAAAAGGCTTACAGAAATTATTAGTAAGGAGTGGGATAGGCCCGGTGTGCCCTTTTCCCCGCCTCCTATATTTAGAAAAATGTTTCCAATAGATGCCACTACACGGGACTTATGGCAGACTGTCCCTAAGGTGGAGGGAGCAGTTTCTACTTTAGCAAAGCGTACCACTATCCCGGTTGAGGACAGTTGTGCTTTTTCAGATCCAATGGATAAAAAAATTAGAGGGTTACCTTAAGAAAATGTTTATTCAACAAGGTTTTATTTTACAGCCCCTTGCATTCATTGCGCCTGTCACTGCTGCAGCGGCATTCTGGTTTGAGGCCCTGGAAGAGGCCATCCATACAGCTCCATTGACTGAAATTGTTGACAAGCTTAGAACTCTTAAAGCTAGCTAACTCATTTGTTTCTGATGCCATTGTTCATTTGACTAAACTAACGGCTAAGAATTCCGGATTCGCCATCCAGGCGCGTAGGGCGCTATGGCTCAAATCCTGGTCAGCTGACGTGACTTCAAAGTCTAAATTACTCAACATTCCTTTCAAGGGGCAGACCTTATTCGGGCCTGGTTTGAAAGAAATTATTGCTGACATTACTGGAGGTAAGGGTCATACCCTTCCTCAGGACAGGGCCAAATCAAAGGCCAAACAGTCTAATTTTCGTGCCTTTCGAAATTTCAAGGCAGGTGCAGCATCAACTTCCTCTGCTTCAAAACAAGAGGGAACTTTTGCTCAATCCAAGCAGGCCTGGAAACCTAACCAGTCCTGGAACAAGGGCAAGCAGGCCAGAAAGCCTGCTGCTGCCTCTAAGACAGCATGAAGGAGCGGCCCCCGATCCGACAACGGATCTAGTAGGGGGCAGACTCTCTTCGCCCAGGCGTGGGCAAGAGATGTTCAGGATCCCTGGGCGTTGGAGATCATATCTCAGGGATATCTTCTGGACTTCAAAGCTTCTCCTCCACAAGGGAGATTTTCACCTTTCAAGATTATCTGCAAACCAGATAAAGAAAGAGGCATTCCTAAGCTGCGTACAAGATCTCCTTGTAATGGGGAGTGATCCATCCAGTTCCGCGGCACGGAACAAGGACAGGGGTTTTATTCAAATCTGTTTGTGGTTCCCAAAAAAGAGGGAACCTTCAGACCAATTTTGGATTTAAAGATCCTAAACAAATTCCTCAGATTTCCGTCATTCAAGATGGAAACTATTCGAACCATTTTACCCATGATCCAAGAGGGTCAGTACATGACCACAGTGGACTTAAAGGATGCCTACCTTCACATTCCGATTCACAAGAATCATCATCAGTTCCTGAGGTTTGCCTTTCTAGACAGGCATTACCAATTTGTAGCTCTTCCATTCGGGTTGGCTACAGCCCCAAGATTTTTTACAAAGGTTCTGGCTCACTTCTGGCGGTCCTAAGACCGCGAGGCATAGCGGTGGCTCCTTACCTGGACGATATCCTGATACAGGCGTCAAGCTTTCAAATTGCCAAATCTCATACAGAGATAGTTCTGGCATTCCTGAGGTCGCATGGGTGGAAAGTGAACAAAGAAAAGAGTTCTCTATCTCCTCTCACAAGGGTTTCCTTCCTAGGGACTCTAATAGATTCTGTAAAAAACATAATTTATGTAAGAACTTACCTGATAAATTCATTTCTTTCATATTAGCAAGAGTCCATGAGCTAGTGACGTATGGGATATACATTCCTACCAGGAGGGGCAAAGTTTCCCAAACCTTAAAATGCCTATAAATACACCCCTCACCACACCCACAATTCAGTTTAACGAATAGCCAAGAAGTGGGGTGATAAGAAAAAAGTGCGAAAGCATATAAAATAAGGAATTGGAATAATTGTGCTTTATACAAAAAAATCATAACCACCACAAAAAAGGGCGGTCCTCATGGACTCTTGCTAATATGAAAGAAATGAATTTATCAGGTATGTTCTTACATAAATTATGTTTTCTTTCATGTAATTAGCAAGAGTCCATGAGCTAGTGACGTATGGGATAATGATTACCCAAGATGTGATCTTTCACACAAGAGTCACTAGAGAGGGAGGGATAAAATAAAGACAGCCAATTCCTGCTGAAAATAATCCACACCCAAAATAAAAGTTAATGAAAAACATAAGCAGAAGATTCAAACTGAAACCGCTGCCTGAAGTACTTTTCTACCAAAAACTGCTTCAGAAGAAGAAAATACATCAAAATGGTAGAATTTAGTAAAAGTATGCAAAGAGGACCAAGTTGCCGCTTTGCAAATCTGATCAACCGAAGCTTCATTCCTAAACGCCCAGGAAGTAGAAACTGACCTAGTAGAATGAGCTGTAATCCTATGAGGCGGAGTCTTACCCGACTCAACATAGGCAAGATGAATTAAAGATTTCAACCAAGATGCCAAAGAAATGGCAGAAGTTTTCTGGCCTTTCTAAAACCGGAAAAGATAACAAATAAACTAGAAGTCTTTCGGAAAGACTTAGTAGCTTCAACATAATATTTCAAAGCTCTAATAACATCCAAAGAATGCAACGATTTCTCCTTAGAATTCTTAGGATTAGGACATAATGAAGGGAACCACAATGTCTCTACTAATGTTGTTGGAATTCACAACTTAGGTAAAAATTCAAAAGAAGTTCGCAACACCCGCCTTATCCTGATGAAAAATCAGAAAAGGAGACTCACAAGAAAGAGCAGATAATTCAGAAACTCTTCTGGCAGAAGAGATGGCCAAAAGGAACAAAACTTTCCAAGAAAGTAATTTAATATCCAATGAATGCATAGGTTCAAATGGAGGAGCTTGAAGAGCCCCCAGAACCAAATTCAAACTCCAAGGAGGAGAAATTGACTTAATGACAGGCTTTATACGAACCAAAGCTTGTACAAAACAATGAATATCAGGAAGAATAGCAATCTTTCTGTGAAAAAGAACAGAAAGAGCAGAGATTTGACGTTTCAAGGAACTTGCGGACAAACCCTTATCTAAAACCATCCTGAAGAAACTGAAATATTCTCGGTATTCTAAAAGAATGCCAAGAAAAATGATGAGAAAGACACCAAGAAATATAAGTCTTCCAGACTCTATAATATATCTCTCTGGATACAGATTTACGAGCCTGTAACATAGTATTAATCACAGAGTCAGAGAAACCTCTTTGACCAAGAATCAAGCGTTCAATCTCCATACCTTTAAATTTAAGGATTTCAGATCCTGATGGAAAAAAGGACCTTGAGACAGAAGGTCTGGGCTTAACGGAAGAGTCCACGGTTGGCAAGAGGCCATCCGGACAAGATCCGCATACCAAAACCTGTGAGGCCATGCCGGAGCTACCAGCAGAACAAACGAGCATTCCTTCAGAATCTTGGAGATTACTCTTGGAAGAAGAACTAGAGGCGGAAAGATATAGGCAGGGATGATACTTCCAAGGAAGTGATAATGCATCCACTGCCTCCGCCTGAGGATCCCGGGATCTGGACAGATACCTGGGAAGTTTCTTGTTTAGATGAGAAGCCATCAGATCTATTTCTGGAAGTTCCCACATTTGAACAATCTGAAGAAATACCTCTGGGTGAAGAGACCATTCGCCCGGATGCAACGTTTGGTGACTGAGATAATCCGCTTTCCAATTGTCCATACCTGGGATATGAACCGCAGAGATTAGACAGGAGCTGGATTCCGCCCAAACCAAAATTCGAGATACTTCTTTCATAGCCAGAGGACTGTGAGTCCCTCCTTGATGATTGATGTATGCCACAGTTGTGACATTGTCTATCTGAAAACAAATGAACAACTCTCTCTTCAGAAGAGGCCAAGACTGAAGAGCTCTGAAAATTGCACGGAGTTCCAAAATATTGATCGGAAATCTCACCTCCTGAGATTCCTAAACCCCTTGTGCCGTCAGATACCCCCACACAGCTCCCCAACCTGTAAGACTTGCATCTGTTGAGATTATAGTCCAGGTCGGAAGAACAAAGAAGCCCCCTGAACTAAACGATGGTGATCTGTCCACCATGTCAGAGAGTGTCGTAAAATCGGTTTAAAGATATTAATTGAGATATCTTTGAGTAATCCCTGCACCATTGGTTCAGCATACAGAGCTGAAGAAGTCGCATGTGAAAACGAGCAAAGGAGATCGCATCTGATGCGGCAGTCCTAAGACCCAACATTTCCATGCATAAGGCTACCAAAGGGAATGATTGTGACTGAAGGTTTTGACAAGCTGATATCAATGTTAAACTTCTCTTGTCTGACAAGGACAGAGTCATAGACACTGAATCTATCTAGAAACCTAAAAAGGTTACCCTTGTCTGAGGAATCAATGAACTGATTGGTAAATTGATCCTCCAACCATGAACTTGAAGAAACAACACAAGTCGATTCGTATGAGATTCTTCGAAAATGAGAAGACTGAGCAAGTACCAAGATATCGTCCAAATAAGGAAATACCAAAACCCTATTCTCTGATTACAGAAAGAAGGGCACCGAGAACCTTTGAAAAAAATTCTTGGAACTGAGGCTAGGCCAAACGGTAGAGCCACAAAACTGGTAATGCTTGTCTAAAAAGAGAATCTCAGACACTAAAAATGATCTGGATGAATCGGAATATGCAGATACACATCCTGTAAATCTATTGTAGACATATAATGCCCTTGCTAAACAAAAGGCAGGATAGTCCTACAGTAACCATCTTGAATGTTGGTATCCTAACATAACGATTCAATAATGATAGATCCGGAACTGGTCTGAAGGAATTGACCTTCTTTGGTACAATGAAGAGATAAAATAAAACCCCAGCCCCTGTTCCAGAACTGGAACTGGCATAATTACTCCAGCCAACTCTAGATCTGAAACACATTTCAGAAATGCTAAGCCTTTGCTGTGTTAACTGGGACACGGGAAAGAAAATAATCTCTTAGCAGGAGGCCTTAACTTGAAGCCAATTCTGTACCTTTCTGAAACAATGTTTCTGAAACCAGAGATTAAGAACGGAATTGATCCAAATTTCTTTGAAGAAAACGTAATCTGCCCCATACCAGCTGAGCTGGAATAAGGGCCGCACCATCATAGGTACTTAGGAGCTGGCTATAGGTTTCTATAAGGCTTGGATATATTCCAAACTGGAAATAGTTTCCAAACTGATACCGCTCCTGAGGATGAAGGATCAGGCTTTTGTTCCTTGTTGTGAGAAAAGGAACGAAAATGATTATTTACCCTGGAAAGAAAGGGAAAGCAAAGTTGACTTAGAAGACATGTCAGCATTCCAAGTTTAATCCATAAAGCTTTTCTAGCTAAAATAGCTAGAGACATATACCTGACATCAACTCTAATGATATCAAAAGATGGTATCACCAATAAAATTATTAGCATGTTATAGAATAATAATAATGCTATAAAATTATGATCTGTTACTTGTTGCGCTAAAGCTTCTACCAAAAAGTTGAAGCTGCAGCAACATCCGCTAAAAATATAGCAGGTCTAAGAAGATTACCTGAACATAAGTAAGCTTTTCTTAGAAAGGATTCAATTTTCCTATCTAAAGGATCCTTAAATGAAGTACTATCTGCCGTAGGAATAGTAGTACATTAGCAGGAGTAGAGACAGCCCCATAACCTTAGGGATTTTTGTCCCAAAAAACTCTAATCTGTCAGATGGCACAGGATATAATTTGCTTAAACGTCTAGAAGGAGTAAATAAATTACCCAAATTATTCCATTCCCTGGAAATTACTTCAGAAATAGCATCAGGGAGATAAAATACTTCTGGAATAACTACAGGAGATTTAAAAACCTTATTTAAACGTTTACATTTAGTATCAAGAGGACCAGAATCCTCTATTTCTAATGCAAATAACACTTCTTTAAGTAAAGAACGAATAAATTCCATCTTGAACAAATACAAAGATTTATCAGCATCAACCTCTGAGACAGAAACCTCTGAACCAGAAGAACCATTATCAGTATCAGAATGATGATGTTCATTTAAAAATTCATCTGAAAAAAGAGAAGTTTTAAAAGACTTTTATGTTTACTAGAAGGAGAAATAACAGACATAGCCTTCTTAATGGATTTAAAAAATAAAATCTCTTATGTTATCAGGAACACTCTGAAAATTAGATGTTGACGGAACAGCAACAGGTAATGTAACAGTACTAAAGGAAATTTTATCTGCATTAATAAGTTTGACATGACATGCAATACAAATAACAGCTGGAGAAACAGATACCAAAAGTTTATAGCAGATACACTTAGCTTGGTAGCTCCAGCACTGTGCAGTGATTTTCCTGAAGTATCTTCTGACTCAGTTGCAACGTGGAACATCTTGCAATATGTAAAAGAAAAAAACAACATATAAAGCAAAATTGATCAAATTCCTTAAATGACAGTTTCAGGAATGGGAAAAAATGCCAGTGAACAAGCTTCTAGCAACCAGAAGCAATAAATAATGAGACTTAAATAATGTGGAGACAAAAATGACGCCCATATTTTTTAGCGCCAAAAAAGACGCCCACATTATTTGGCGCCTAAATGCTTTTGGCGCCAAAAATGACGCCACATCCGGAACGCCGACATTTTTGACGCAAAAAAAACGTCAAAAAATGACGCAACTTCCGGCGACACGTATGACGCCGGAAACAGAAAAAAAATTTTGCGGCAAAAAAGTCTGCGCCAAGAATGACGCAATAAAATGAAGCATTTTCTGCCCCCGCGAGCCTAACAGCCCACAGGGAAAAAGTCAAATTTTTTAAGGTAAGAAAAAATGATTGAAACAAATGCATTTATCCCAAATATGAAACTGACTGTCTGAAAAATAAGGAATGTTGAACATTCTGAGTCAAGGCAAATAAATGTTTGAATACATATATTTAGAACTTTATAAATAAAGTGCCCAACCATAGCTTAGAGTGTCACAGAAAATAAGATTTACTTACCCCAGGACACTCATCTACATGTTTGTAGAAAGCCAAACCAGTACTGAAACGAGAATCAGCAGAGGTAATGGTATATATAAGAGTATATCGTCGATCTGAAAAGGGAGGTAAGAGATGAATCTCTACGACCGATACAGAGAACCTATGAAATAGACCCCGTAGAAGGAGATCACTGCATTCAAATAGGCAATACTCTCCTCACATCCCTCTGACATTCACTGCACGCTGAGAGGAAAACTTGCTGCGGAGCGCATATCAACGTAGAATCTAGCACAAACTTACTTCACCACCTCCATCGGAGGCAAAGTTTGTAAAACTGAATTGTGGGTGTGGTGAGGGGTGTATTTATAGGCATTTTAAGGTTGGGAAACTTTGCCCCTCCTGGTAGGAATGTATATCCCATACGTCACTAGCTCATGGACTCTTGCTAATTACATGAAAGAAATGAAAATTTACCTGACGGAGTCCAGGTTATCAAAACTTCTAAATGCTTGCCGTGTATTTCACTCCATTTCGCGCCCCACGGTGGCTCAGTGCATAGAAGTAATTGGCTTAATGGTAGCGGCGATGGACATAGTGCCATTCGCGCGCCTGCATCTCAGACCGCTGCAATTATGCATGCTCAGTCAGTGGAATGGGGATTACACAGATTTGTCCCCTATACTAAATCTGGATAAGGAAACCAGAGATTCTCTTCTCTGGTGGTTATCTCGGGCCCATCTGTCCAAGGGTATGACCTTTCGCAGACCAGATTGGACAATTGTAACAGATGCCAGCCTTCTAGGTTGGGGTGCATTCTGGAACTCCCTGAAGGCTCAGGGTTTATGGACTCAGGAGGAGAAACTCCTCCCAATAAATATTCTGGAGTTAAGAGCAATATTCAATGCTCTTCTGGCTTGGCCTCAGCTAGCAACACTGAGGTTCATCAGATTTCAGTCGGACAACATCACGACTGTGGCTTACATCAACCATCAAGGGGGAACCAGGAGTTCCCTAGCGATGTCAGAAGTCTCCAAGATAATTCGCTGGGCAGAGACTCACTCTTGCCACCTGTCAGCGATCCATATCCCAGGTGTAGAGAACTGGGAGGCGGATTTTCTAAGTCGTCAGACTTTTCATCCGGGGGAATGGGAACTCCTTCCGGAGGTATTTGCTCAATTGGTTCTCCGTTGGGGCAAACCAGAATTGGATCTCATGGAGTCTCGCCAGAACGCCAAGCTTCCTTGTTACGGATCCAGGTCCAGGGACCCAGAAGCGGCACTGATAGATGCTCTAGCAGCGCCTTGGTTCTTCAACCTGGCTTATGTGTTTCCACTGTTTCCTCTGGTCCCTCGTCTGATTGCCAAAATCAAACGGGAAAGAGCGTCGGTGATATTGATAGCGCCTGCGTGGCCACACAGGACCTGGTATGCAGACCTAGTGGACATGTCATCCTTTCCACCATGGACTCTGCCTCTGAGACAAGACCTTCTAATACAAGGTCCTTTCAATCATCCGAATCTACTTTCTCTGAGACTGACTGCATGGAGATTGAACGCTTGATCCTATCAAAGCGTGGCTTCTCCGAGTCAGTAATTGATACCTTAATACAGGCACGAAAGCCTGTCACCAGGAAAATTTACCACAAGATATGGCGTAAATATCTTCATTGGTGTGAATCCAAGAATTACTCATGGGGGCCCATTTATCAAAGGGCTTGCGGACCTGATCCGACAGTGCGGATCAGGTCCGCAAGACCTCGCTAAATGCGGAGAGCAATACGCTCTCCGCATTTAACATTGCACCAGCAGCTCACAAGAGCTGCTGGTGCAACGCCGCCCCCTGCTGACTCGCGGCCAATTGGCCGCCAGCAGGGAGCTGTCAATCAACCTGATCGTATTCGATCGGGTTGATTTCCGGCGATTCCTGTCCGCCTGCTCAGAGCAGGCGGACAGGGTTATGGAGCAGCGGTCTTTAGACCGCTGCTTCATAAGTTCTGTTTCTGGCGAGTCTGAAGACTCGCCAGAAACACGGCCCTTCAAGCTCCGTACGGAGCTTGATAAATGGGCCTGATGGAGTAGGGTTAGGATTCCTAGGATATTGTCCTTCCTCCAAGAGGGTTTGGACTAAGGATTATCAGCTAGTTCTTTAAAGGGACAGATTTCTGCTCTGTCTATTCTTTTACACAAGCGTCTGGCAGAAGTTCCAGACGTTCAGGCATTTTGTCAGGCTTTAGTTAGAATTAAGCCTGTGTTTAAACCTGTTGCTCCTCCATGGAGCTTAAACTTGGTTCTTAAAGTTCTTCAAGGGGTTCCGTTTGAACCCCTTCATTCCATTGATATCAAACTTCTTTCATGGAAAGTTCTTTTTCTGATGGCTATTTCCTCGGCTCGAAGAGTCTCGGAGTTATCTGCTTTACATTGTGATTCTCCTTATCTGATCTTTCATTCAGATAAAGTTGTTCTGCGTACAAAACCTGGGTTTTTACCTAAGGTGGTTTCTAACAAGAATATCAATCAAGAGATTGTTGTTCCATCATTTTGTCCTAATCCTTCTTCAAAGAAGGAACGTCTTTTGCATAATCTAGAAATAGTCCGTGCCTTGAAGTTTTACTTACAGGCTACTAAAGATTTTCGCCAAACATCTAACCTGTTTGTTGTTTACTCTGGACAGAGGAGAGGTCAGAAGGCCTCGGCAACCTCTCTTTCTTTTTGGCTTCGGAGTATAATCCGTTTAGCCTATGAGACTGCTGGACAGCTGCCTCCTGAAAGGATTACAGCTCATTCTACTAGAGCTGTGGCTTCCACCTGGGCCTTTAAAAATGAGGCCTCTGTTGAACAGATTTGCAAGGCTGCAACTTGGTCTTCCCTTCATACTTTTTCCAAATTTTACAAATTTGATACTTTTGCTTCTTCTGAGGCTGTTTTTGGGAGAAAGGTTCTACAGGCAGTGGTTCCTTCCGTTTAAGTTCCTGCCTTGTCCCTCCCATCATCCGTGTACTTAAAGGGACACTGTACCCAAACATTTTCTTTCGTGATTCAGATTGAACATGAAATTTTAAGCAACTTTCTAATTTACTCCTATTATCAAATTTTCTTCATTCTCTTGGTATCTTTATTTGAAATGCAAGAATGTAAGTTTAGATGCCGGCCCATTTTTGGTGAACAACCTGGGTTGTCCTTGCTTATTGGTGGATAAATTCATCCACCAATAAAAAAGTGCTGTCCAGAGTACTGAAGCCAAAATAAAGCTTAGATGCCTTCTTTTTCAAATAATGATAGCAAGAGAAAGAAGGAAAATTGATAATAGGAGTAAATTAGAAAGTTGCTTAAAATTGCATGCTCTATCTGAATCACAATAGAAAAAAATTGGGTTCAGTGTCCCTTTAAGCTTTGGTATTAGTATCCCACAAGTAATGGATGATCCATGGAATGGATACACTTAACAAGAGAAAACATAATTTATGCTTACCTGATAAATTTATTTCTCTTGTAGTGTATCCAGTCCACGGCCCGCCCTGTCCTTTTCAGGCAGGTCTAAATTTTAATTAAACTAGTCACCACTGCACCCTATGGTTTCTCCTTTCTCGGTTTGTTTCGGTCGAATGACTGGATATGGCAGTGAGGGGAGGAGCTATATAGCAGCTCTGCTGTGGGTGATCCTCTTGCAACTTCCTGTTGGGAAGGAGAATATCCCACAAGTAATGGATGATCCGTGGACTGGATACATTACAAGAGAAATAAATTTATCAGGTAAGCATAAATTATGTTTTCTACCCTGGCTAAGCGTACAACTATACCTATTGAGGACAGTTGTGCTTTCAAAGATCCTATGGATAAAAAATTAGAGGGTATCCTGAAGAAAATAAATTTTTGTTCATTAAGGTTTTCTTCTCCAACCTATAGCGTCCATTGTTCCTGTAACTACTGCAGCGTCCTTTTGGTTAGAGGCTCTGGAAGGGGCTCTTCAGGTTGAGACCCCATTACAGGATATTCTGGATAAAATTAGGGCTCTCATTCTAGCTAATTCTTTCATTACAGATGCCGCTTTTCAACTGGCTAAATTAGCGGCGAAGAATTCAGGTTTTGCCATTTTAGCGCATAGAGCGTTATGGCTTAAGTCCTGGTCTGCTGATGTGTCATCAAAGGCTAAGCTTTTAGCCATCCCTTTCAAGGGTAAGACCCTATTCAGGCCTGAACTGAAAGATCATTTCAGACATCACTGGAGGGAAAGGCCATGCCCTTCCTCAGGGTAAGACGAATAAGATAAGGACCAAACAAAATAATTTTCGTTCCTTTCGAAACTTCAAAGGTGGTCCCTCTTCCCCTGCCGCAAAGCAAGAGCGGAATTTTGCTCAATCCAAGTCAGTCTGGAGACCTAACTAGACTTGGAACAAGGGTAAGCAGGCCAAGAAGCCCGCTGCTGCCACCAAGACAGCATGAAGGGGTAGCCCCCGATCCGGGACCGGATCTAGTAGGGGGCAGACTTTCTCTTCACTCAGGCTTGTGCAAGAGACGTTCAGGACTCCTGGGCTTTAGAAATCGGGAGCCAGGGGGTATCTTCTAGATTTCAAAATTCTCCCCCAAGGGGTAGATTCCATCTTTCTCAATTGTCTGTAAACCAGACAAAAAGAGAGGCGTTCTTACGCTGTGTAGAAGACCTATATACCATGGGAGTGATCTGCCCAGTTCCAAAAACAGAACAGGGGCAAGGGTTCTACTCCATTCTGTGGTTCCCAAAAAAGAGGGAACCTTCAGACCAATTTTAGATATCAAGATCCTAAACAAATTCCTCAGAGTCCCATCCTTCAAGATGTAGATCATTCAGACTATTTTGCCGATGATCCAGGAGGGTCAATATATGACCACCATGTATTTAAAGGATGCGTATCTACACATTCCTATCCACAAAGATCATCACCAGTTCCTCAGGTTTGCCTTTCTGGACTTGAATTACCAGTTTGTGGCTCTTCCCTTCGGGTTGGCCACGGCTCCCAGAATTTTCACAAAGGTGCTAGGGTCCCTTCTGGCGGTTCTGAGGCCGCGGGGCATAGCTGTGGCGCCTTATCTGGACGATATCTTAATCCCGGCGTCGACTTATCAACTAGCCAAGTCTTACACGGACATCGTGTTGGCTTTTCTAAGATCTCACGGGTGGAAGGTGAACGTAAAAAGAGTTCACTTATCCCTCTCACAAGAGTTCCATTACTGGGAACTCTCATAGATTCGGTGGACATGAAAAGTTTTCTGACGGAGGTCAGGAAATCAAAAATTTTACCCATCTGCCGAGCTCTTCATTCCATTCCTCGGCCGTCAGTGGCTCAGTGTATGGAGGTAATTGGCTTACTGGTAGCGGCAATGGACATAGTTCAGTTTGCTCGCTTGCGGCTCAGACAGTGGAATGGGGATTATGCAGATTTCTCTCCTCAGATATATCTGGACCAAGAGACCAGAGACTCTCTTCTTTGGTGGTTGTCACAGGATCATCTGTCCAAGGGAATGTGTTTTCACAGGCCAGCGTGGGTCATAGTGACGATGGACGCCAGCCTATTGGGCTGGAGTGCAGTCTGGAATTCCCTGAAAGCTCAAGGTTTGTGGACTCGGGAGGAGGCTCTCCTCCCGATAAATATTCTAGAACTGAGAGCGATATTCAACACGCTTCAGGCGTGGCCTCAGCGGGCTTCGGCCAGATTCATAAAATTCCAGTCGGACAATATCACGACTGTAGCATATATCAATCATCAAGGGGGAACAAAGAGTTCTCTAGCGATGATAGAGGTTACCAAAATAATTTGATGGGGAGAGACTCACTCTTGCTATCTATCAGCAATCTATATCCCAGGGGTTGAGAACTGGGAAGCAGATTTTCTAAGTCGTCAGACTTTTCATCCGGGGGAGTGGGAACTCCATCCGGAGGTGTTTGCACAATTGATTCAACAATGGGGCACACCAGAATTGGATCTGATAGCGTCTCGTCAGAACGCCAAACTTCCTTGTTACGGGTCCAGGTCAAGGGACCCTCAGGCAGTACTGATAGATGCTCTAGCAGTACCCTGGTCATTAAACCTGGCTTATGTGTTTCCACCATTTCCTCTCCTTCCTCATTTGATTGCCAGAATCAAACAGGAGACGGCTTCGGTGGTTTTGTTGGCACCTGCGTGGCCACGCAGGACTTGGTATGCAGACCTGGTGGACATTTCATCTCTTCCACCATGGACTCTGCCACTGAGACAGGACCTTCTGATTCAAGGTCCGTTCCAGCATCCAAATCTAGTTTCTCTGCGGCTGACTGCTTGGAGATTGAACGCTTGATTTTATCCAAGCAGGGTTTCTCTGAGTCGGTCATAGATACCTTGATTCAGGAAAATTAATCATAAGATATGGCGTAAATATCTTTATTGGTTCGAATCCAAAGTGCACTTATGCTTTTTAATATAATGTATTAAAACTGATTGTATAAGGTTATGGGGTTTACAGACCTGAAAATATGATTTGGATCTTTCACAACATTTTCACTCCTTGTGTCCTTCTTAATATGAGGAGAGTCCACAGCTTCATTCCTTACTTGTGGGAAATACAGAACCTGGCCACTAGAAGGAGGCAAAGACACCCCAGCCAAAGGCTTAAGTACCTCCCCACTTCCCTCATGTCCCAGTCATTCTTTGCCTTTCGTCACAGGAGGATGGCAGAGAAGTGTCAGAAGATTCGGAGTAGTTCCTTATGAAGGGTACCTACCCTTTGAAATGGGACTGGAGTTGTAAGTAGTCTTATCAGCCTCTCTGTGAGAGCATTGGTGAATATTAGAGTCTGGAGATGCAGGGAGAGTCTTTCTGCGAACCCATCCAGACTCTTAACAGCTCCTAAGCAATCAGTGTTGACGAGTTTCACTGCCTGCTTCCATCACTCAAGTCCATGTCAGGATTGATGCTACAAGACTGTCAAACTTGAGAGGCTGTGTTTCTGTTCCATGGCATAGATTCTGGTAAGATCGTTTCATTTATACACACATAACGTAAGAAGACAGGGTCACAGTGTGGCTCCTTTTATCTGTATGGAATCGAGTTAATATCTCATGAGGGGGGATTATTGATCAGTGGGGATCGATCGCATACATTTTTATTTGATTATACCGATTCATGTGTAAGATGTTTTCTGATGCTCATAGGCTTAGGCTGAGGTTGGAACATACAGGTTACTTCAGAGGCGCAACTTTACAAGCTTGGTGCGCTTTTCCTTAGCGGAGGCGGTCCTAGGTTGCGCACCATCTGACCGTGTGTTGTCGTAGCTTCACTTCCTATTCTGACCGTGCTGGTTATCGGAGAGAAGTGGTTTTCTCTGTGTTTGGGTCATAGAAGGTGGTGAGTGTCCCAGCCATTGGGGGTATAAAGGTGCCAATTTTTATATTTATTTAACGTTCGCTACTGTTATATTAGGACATAGCCCATAGCTATGGAGGACACTGACGTTTTAGAGGGTACTCCCTCTATACCTAACACTAATTCCTGTTTTGTATTGTGAGAAGGCCAATATATTCCCACCCTCTCAATTATGTTCCTCATGCCTAGAAAAAGTGATTATGTAAAAAAAAAGGTTAACATGTTTGATACCACTGAGCCTTCCACCTCTGAGGGGTCCCCCTCCCGTGAGGAGCGCACCCTGCTTTCATCTCTTAATACACATGCAGTTTCAGCAATCCTCCGCTAAGACAGAGCAACCTAGGACTTGGAAGCCGGCTCAGTCCTGGAATAAGTCCAAGCAGAGCAAGAAGCCCGCTAAGACTAAATCAGCATGAAGGGGTCGCCCCCGATCCATCTATGGATCAGGTAGGGGCAGACTTTTGCTCTTCTCAGAAGCTTGGTTCAGGGATGTGCAGGATCCTTGGGTCCTGGAGGTCATTGCTCAGGGTTACAGAATTGGGTTAAAGTCTCTTTCGCCCAAGGGCAGATTCCTCCTCTCAGATCTGTCATCAAAACCAGAAAAGAGGGAGGCCTTTCTGGGGTGCATCAGGGATCTGTCTGCCTTAGGAGTCATTGTCCTGGTTTCCATAGAGGAACAAGTCCTGTGATACTACTCAAACCTTTTTGTGGTTCCAAAAAAAGGAGGGAACTTTCCATCCGATTCTGGACCTAAAGTGCTTAAACAAGTTTCTGAATGTCCCGTCGTTCAAGATGGAGACGATAAGGTCTATCCTTCCCTTAGTCCAAAAGGGACAGTAAATGACCACTATAGATCTAAAGGATGCTTACCTTCATGTCCCAATCCACAGGGAATACTTTCAGTTCCTAAGGTTTGCCTTCCTGGACCAGCACTTCCAGTTTGTTGCTCTTCCCTTTGGCCTAGCTTCTGCCCCAAAGATTTTCACGAAGGTTCTGGGGGCTCTCTTGGCCATGGCCAGAACCCAGGGCATTGCAGTAGCACCTTTACTTGGACGATATTCTGGTACAAGCACCATCCTTTCGTCTAGTGGAAGTACATTCGGAATCTCTTCTCTCTCTCTTCTTCGATCCTATGAATGGATGATAAACTTAAAAAAAGAGTTCTTATTCCAAGCACCAGGGTAGAATTCCTGGGCACTATAATAGACTCGCTAGTCATGAGGATATTTCCCTCAGACCAGAGATGCTGCAAGCTGGCTTCAGCATGTCTTTCCCCCCCAGACCTCCTCAAGGCCCTCTGTGGCGTAGTGTATGGAGGTGATTGGTCTCATGGTGTCCAGCATGGACATAATTCCCTTTGCCAGGTTCCACCACTACAACTGTGCATGCTGAGACAGTGGAACGGCAATCATTCGGATCTGTCTCAACAGATTTCTCTGGACAGCCAGTCGAGAATTGCTCTCTTGGTGGCTCTGTCCAAATCTCCTGTCCAGAAAGACATCTTTTTTTTAAGACCATCCTGGGAGATTGTGACTACAGATGCGAGTCTCAGGATGGGAAACTGTTTGGGGAGCCAAGAAGGCTCAGGGCCTTTGGTCTCTGGAGGAGAGCTCTCTTCCGATCAACATTCTGGAACTTCGAGCAATCTTCAATGCTCTGAAGGCTTGACCCTGTCTGGGTTTGTCCCAGTTTATCAGATTCCAATCAGACAATATCACCTTGGTGGCTTACATCAACCACCAGGGAGGAACGAGGAGCTTCCTAGCAATGAGGGAGGTATCTCGGATTCTGTAGTGGGTGGAGGCCCACAACTGTTCACTGTCAGCGATCTACATTACGGGTGTGGACAACTGTAAAGCTGATTTTCTCAGCAGACAATCCTTTCATCCAGGGGAATGGTCTCTCCATCCCGAGGTGTTTGCAGAGTTATGCAACAGGTGGCGTCCTGTCTCAATACCAAGCTACCCAGGTATGGGTCGAGATCCTCAGGCAGAGCTAATAGATGCATTAGTGGTGCCTTGGAGGTTCAGTCTAATATACCTTTTTCTGCCATTACCTCTCCTTCCTCGAGTAGTGGCCCGCATCGAGCAGGATCGGGCATCAGTGATAATAATTGCCCCATCGTGGCCTCGAAGGATGTGGCTTGCGGGTCTAGTGGGGATGTTGTCATCTCCTCCATGGAAATTACCTTGTCGCAGGGATCTGCTGGAGCAAGGTCCCTTTGTTCATCAAAATCTAGATTTTCTGAGGACTGACTGCATGGAGATTGAACGCTTAGTCCTAGCCAAAATAGTTTTTTCTCGGAGAGAGTTATTAATACTCCCATTCAAGCTCGTAAGCCGGTTACTCGTAGCATCTATCATAAGGTGTAGAGAACTTATTCTAATGTGGACGTGGATTCCCCTGGCATAAAGTCAGGGCTTCCAGGATTCTTTCTTTTCTCCAGGATGGTCTGGAAAAGGGCCTTTCTGCTAGCTCTCTTAAGGAACAGATTTCGGCCCTATCTGTTTTACTGCACAAGAGGCTCGCTGAGCTTTCAGATGTTTAGTCTTTTGTTCAGGCTCTGGCTATAATCAGGCCTGTATTTAGATCTAGCGCTCCTCCTTGGAGTTTAAATCTTGTTTTTAAAGTTTTGCAGAAGGCTCAGTTTGAGCCTATGCATGTAGTTGACATTAAATTACTGTCTTAGAAGGCTCTTTTTCTACTGGCCATTGCTTTGGCGTGCAGAGTCTCCGAAATTGCTTCCTTGCAATGTGAGCCTCCTTACCTAGTATTTCATGCTGATAAGGCTGTTCTTCGTACTTGGTTAGGTTTTCTCCCTATGGTTGTTTCAGTTCGCAACATCAATCAGGAGATTGTGGTTCCTTCCTTGTTTCCTAATCCTCCTTCGAAGGAACGGTTACTTCATAATTTGGATGTGGTTTGGGCCTTGAAGTTCTATCTTCAGGCTAAGGAGTTTAGACAGACTTCTTTGTTTGTTGTCTTTTCTGGGAAGAGTAGGGTGCAGAAGGCCTCGTCCACTTTCTTATTTTTTAGGTTGAGGAGCATTATTCGCTTAGCTTATGAGACAGCAGGTCATATGCCTCCTCAGAGGGTTTACGGCTCATTCAACTAGAGCAGTGGCTTCCTCTTGGGCATTTAAGAATGAGGTCTCTATGGAAAAGATTTGTAAGCAGCTTTTGGGAGAAGGGTTTTCCAGGCTGTGGTGTCCTCAGAATAGGGTCTGCCTTATTTTTACCCTTCCGTTCATTCAGTGTCCTCTGGAGTTTGGGTATATGTTTCCCACACGTAAAGAATGAAGCTGTGGACTCCTCGTATTAAGAAGGAAAACATAAATCATGCTTACCAGATAATTTCCTATCTTTCTGTATGAGGAGAGTCCACGGCCCCCGCCCGTTTTCTCAGAAGTTCGGACCCAAGTTTTGTTTTGCTCTTCTGGCACCATTTATACCCTCATAGTTCTACTTTTCCTTGTTCCCTTGGCAGAATAACTGGGATATGAGGGAAGTTGAGGCAGTATTTTAAGCCTTTGGCTAGGGGGTCTTTGCCTCCTCCTGGTGGCCAGGCTCTGTATTTCCCACAAGTTAGGAATGAAGCCGTGGACTCTCCTCATACAGAAGGAAAGGAAATTATCTGGTAAGCATAATTTATGTTTTCACTGCAGTACCATGTTTAAAGGGACATAAAACCCCAAAATGTTCTTTCCTGATTTAGATGGAAAATACAGTTTTGAACAACTTTACAATTTACTTCTATTATCACATTTTCTTTGTTTTCTTTTTATCCTTGGTTGAAAAGCAGGAAGGTAAGCTCAGGAGTGTGCACATGTATGCAGCTTTCTATGGCAGCAGTGTTGCTGTTATAAATTAGGAAGAGTAGTAGATGGCAGCACTATTTCCTGTCATGCTGTGCTCCAGACATGTGCACACTACCTATCTAGATATCTCTTCAACAAATAATTAAATAACACTGCAAATTTGATAATAGAAGTAGATTGGAAACATTTTAAAAAAATTACATTCTCTATCTTAATCTTTATTTAATTACAATGCTTGACTTTTCTTCTTAGTTACTGCTTTAATGGAGGGTCCTCATGGGTACATATCTGCTTCAGAATGGCCACTGATGATTGTAAGTATAGAGACTGATTCTACAATGTTTTACTTTGTGTATTTTTTTCACCTTCACCTATCACTTTATTAGTAAATAGCATAAAAAAAAGAAATCAGACACTGTCTACATTGTTTTTTCGTGTTTTTTTTTTTTTTTTTTGCTATCAAATAACATGACAATAAAAGAATATCTGCTGGTTAAAATACTTCAATAAAAGAATATCAGCTGATTAAAATACTTAAAATATTTATCTTAATAAATAAATTATCTTAATAAATATCCCACCTGTAAGTCACAATATTCTCTGCTTCTATCTTTGGTTTGTTTTTCAAAATGCAAATAGTCTATTTCAAACAACAAATATTATCTTTCTGATTTATAGTACTATAGTATCTTTTTGTGAGGGTACTATGCATACAAAAATATTAAAAATTATATAGAACTACCTTTAGATTGCATTTATAAGCTTTATTATTACATGTAAATTTTGATCCAAAAGTTTTCCAGTGCCAAACAGTTTGGATAAAGGGTCTAAACACACACACACACACATACTGTATGTGTGTGTATATGTATGTATGTATGTGTGTGTGTGTATATGTGTATATATATATATATTGAAAATAATTCACACAAACTCTGTAATTGGTACATTGTCTAATATTCATATTACAACAGCTTCCTGAATGTTTAAGCTTTTTATTATAGTTTTCAAGGAATCATGAGTACGAATTTTAGAATGCAGCCTACAATGATATCCCTCTAGTGAGATGGTGGCAGAATAGAGAATTCACCTGTTACGTTTTACTTGGCTGGAACGTAGTTAACCTTTTGTCTCTTCTTCTGCAGTTTTACATGGTGATGTGCATAATATATATACTGTTTGGGCTGCTATGGCTATATTGGTCTGCCTATTATTGGAAGGATTTATTAAGGATACAGTTTTGGATTGCTGCTGTCATTTTCCTTGGAATGTTGGAAAAAGCTGTTTTCTATTCTGAATATCAAAATGTGAACAGTACCGGAATGGCCTGTAAGTTATCATTGTGTTGAGTGTGTATGTGAAGGGCCATAATAGTTGAAAAATGACATTCTGTAATCAACTCTGTGTTTACCCCCCTCGCAAAAGAGTTAAACACACAGTAGAAGTACCGATTGGGACCAGCAGCGCTAGTTGCTTATCAGAGTCCTGCGACTGATGCTGCTGATTGGATCAGTGACAAATTCCGCTCAGGATCTGCGGATCCAATACACTGCGGGTCCTGAGCGGCGCTTTTACTGTGTTTAACTCCTTTGTGGGGGTTAAACACACAGATAAGCAGGGTTTATAGTCTTTAAAATTACATTCCCTAATGGGTTACAGCATCTAACAGAATAGGGTGTGTCTTTTTTTATTTTTTTATTATTATGTCCCTTTAATACTGTAATTGTGCACAGTATAGTTATGTTTACGCACATCCTTTTATCTTTTTTAGCTTATGGCCTTCTTATATTTGCTGAGTTGGTTTCAGCTGTAAAAAGAACCTTGGCAAGGCTGCTTGTGACGATTGTTAGCCTTGGATATGGCATAATAAAGTAAGTACTTTTTAAATGTTTGCATTAAACTGTACAATAAATACTGAAGCACTTACAATGCTTTGTATTTTTTCTCACAACTATTGTTGCCAACATTCATTTTGTTTTTATTATTCCTGATCAAAGCATTGTGCTATATGTTTATTTACAAATATATTTTCTTTATATTTCAAACATACATTAAAAATGTTGTGAAGTCGCCTATTTAACCCTTTGGCCACCCTAGATGACTAGCCCATTTTGAAATTTAGTGATTTTCCTAAATAATGTACTTTGTAACTTTTGCATTTGTTCACCTTGTATTCTCATCCTTTTCTCTCTGTTTTGTTTGTCAGACCTCGTTTAGGAGCAGTTATGCATCGTGTGGTTGGAATTGGTGTTCTTTACCTTGTGTTTGCCACAGTTGAAGGAGTTATGAGAATTGTTGGGGTAAAGTATATGCTTAGTCAAACTCCTTTGTGTATAGGTGAATATATCTTTAGTTTTCTTAGACTATCCAATGAAGATTTGCCTATTTTAAAGAAGTCTGGGCAAAATACCAAAGCCATGAAACACTACCTTTTGAGAGAAGTTTAAATCTCCTCTCCTTCTGCCTCCTTCATTTATTTTTTTTAAACTATTTTGCAGAACCAACCGAACAGACATTTAAACTTTGCCATCCTGGTTTGTTACCCCAGTTTTCCTTCAGACAGTTTTCAATAAGAGAGATGTAGCATCCCTTGTATTATCTCAGGCAAGACCGTCACTTAATAAGACTGGTCCCTTTAACCCTCCTAAAAGTTTAGAAACAAGAGAATTTAACCACTCTAATTGCGTCACCCGTGACCTTAAAGAATGTAAAAGAGGAATTAGATGAGTATAATGGCAATGGAGGAAAGCCAAGACTCATACGAGGTCCATGTTCATTTCAGAAAGGATTGAAAGACTATGGTTCACCTAAGGAATTACTTAAGATTGTAAGAGAGCTCACAAAGCCTAATTGTTTAGACACCTCCATAAATGTATCTGTAGGACAATGTTAAGAGCATTTAACAGACAAGATTGCTGTTAATTACCCTCATCTCTCTAAAAAAAAAAATAGCTATATGTCTTTCCATGAATAAAAACAAGCAGTCCTTCAGCGTTCCCTCATTATATGACCTAATCACAGTGATAACCAAAATTTATCCTACTGCACATTTGTTCCCTGCCCAGCTGTTCTACACAATCCTTGTAAGTCTCTTGTTCGCACTACACACTTAATTTTTAGTGCTTCTAAAAATAAGTAACTAGTAAGCTGCTGCTCAAGAAACCCAACATAGACCCAGAAGATCCTGCAGGTTTTAGACCTATAACCAACTTTTTATACCTAGGCATGGCACAGAAAACCTCACTGTTAAAGGTTTAGGGTGACAGCAGACGTACCCTAGTGAGGGATAGTACTTTTAGAACTATTGGCGTCCTTCGACACTTTAAAACCCTCCAATATTATCCAAAGAGTAAATGAAGTTGATAGGCTTTATGACTCTGTAGTTAGATATATATTACACTGACATACCAAACTCAAGCAGTTAGTATGGGCAACATAGAAGTTGATATTAGGGGCCTGACTATCAAAAGTTTGCCATGTAAAAAAAACAGGTGCAGCCTCGCAGGGACACTCGGTGCAATTACCAAAGAAAATGGGCTGTCCCTGCAAGTGGCAAGCTGTCTTCCCATAAAAAAAACATAATTTATGCTTACCTGATAAATTCCTTTCTTCTGTAGTGTGATCAGTCCACGGGTCATCATTACTTCTGGGATATTAACTGCTCCCCTACAGGAAGTGCAAGAGGATTCACCCAGCAGAGCTGCATATAGCTCCTCCCCTCTACGTCACTCCCAGTCATTCGACCAAGGACCAACGAGAAAGGAAAAGCCAAGGGTGAAGTGGTGACTGGAGTATAAATTAAAAAATATTTACCTGCCTTAAAAACCGGGCGGGCCGTGGACTGATCACACTACAGAAGAAAGGAATTTATCAGGTAAGCATAAATTATGTTTTCTTCTGTTAAGTGTGATCAGTCCACGGGTCATCATTACTTCTGGGATACCAATACCAAAGCAAAAGTACACGGATGACGGGAGGGATAGGCAGACTCTTTATACAGAAGGAACCACTGCCTGAAGAACCTTTCTCCCAAAAATAGCCTCCGATGAAGCAAAGGTGTCAAATTTGTAAAATTTGGAAAAAGTATGAAGCGAAGACCAAGTTGCAGCCTTGCAAATCTGTTCAACAGAGGCCTCATTCTTGAAGGCCCAAGTGGAAGCCACAGCTCTAGTAGAATGAGCTGTAATTCTTTCAGGGGGCTGCTGTCCAGCAGTCTCATAAGCTAAACGAATTATGCTACGAAGCCAAAAAGAAAGAGAGGTAGCGGAAGCTTTTTGACCTCTCCTCTGCCCAGAGTAAATGACAAACAGAGAAGACGTTTGTCGGAATTCCTTAGTTGCCTGCAAGTAAAATTTTAGAGCCCGGACTACATCCAGGTTGTGCAGTAGACGTTCCTTCTTTGAAGAAGGATTTGGGCATAAAGAAGGAACAACAATCTCTTGATTGATATTCCTGTTAGTAACTACCTTAGGTAAGAACCCAGGTTTAGTACGCAGGACTACCTTATCCGAATGAAAAATCAAATAAGGAGAATCACAATGTAAGGCTGATAATTCAGAGACTCTTCGAGCCGAGGAAATAGCCATTAAAAATAGAACTTTCCAAGATAACAACTTTATATCAATGGAATGAAGGGGTTCAAACGGAACGCCCTGTAAAACATTAAGAACAAGGTTTAAACTCCATGGTGGAGCAACAGTTTTAAACACAGGCTTAATCCTGGCCAAAGCCTGACAAAAAGCCTGGACGTCAGGAACTTCTGACAGACGTTTGTGTAACAGAATGGACAGAGCTGAGATCTGTCCCTTTAATGAACTAGCAGAAAAACCCTTTTCTAAACCTTCTTGTAGAAAAGACAATATCCTAGGAATCCTAACCTTACTCCAAGAGTAACCTTTGGATTCACACCAATGTAGGTATTTACGCCATATCTTATGGTAAATCTTTCTGGTAACAGGTTTCCTAGTCTGTATTAAGGTACTAATAACTGACTCAGAAAACCCACGTCTTGATAAAATTAAGCGTTCAATTTCCAAGCAGTCAGCTTCAGAGAAGTTAGATTTTGATGTTTGAAGGGACCCTGTATCAGAAGGTCCTGTTTCAGAGGTAGAGACCAAGGCGGACAGGATGACATGTCCACCAGGTCTGCATACCAAGTCCTGCGTGGCCACGCAGGTGCTATTAGAATCACTGATGCTCTCTCTTGTTTGATTCTGGCTATCAATCGAGGAAGCAACGGGAAGGGTGGAAACACGTAAGCCATCCTGAAGTCCCAAGGTGCTGTCAGAGCATCTATCAGGACTGCTCCTGGATCCCTGGATCTGGACCCGTAACGAGGAAGCTTGGCGTTCTGTCGAGACGCCATGAGATCTATCTCTGGTTTGCCCCAACGTCGAAGTATTTGGGCAAAGACCTCCGGATGAAGTTCCCACTCCCCCGGATGAAAAGTCTGACGACTTAAGAAATCCGCCTCCCAGTTCTCCACTCCCGGGATGTGGATTGCTGACAGGTGGCAAGAGTGAGACTCTGCCCAGCGAATTATCTTTGATACTTCCATCATAGCTAGGGAGCTTCTTGTCCCTCCCTGATGGTTGATGTAAGCTACAGTCGTGATGTTGTCCGACTGAAACCTGATGAACCCCCGAGTTGTCAACTGGGGCCAAGCCAGGAGGGCATTGAGAACTGCTCTCAGTTCCAGAATGTTTATTGGCAGGAGACTCTCCTCCTGACTCCATAGTCCCTGAGCCTTCAGGGAATTCCAGACGGCACCCCAACCTAGAAGGCTGGCGTCTGTTGTTACAATTGTCCAGTCTGGTCTGCTGAATGGCATCCCCCTGGACAGGTGTGGCCGAGAAAACCACCATAGAAGAGAATTTCTGGTCTCTTGATCCAGATTCAGAGAAGGGGATAAGTCTGAGTAATCCCCATTCCACTGACCTAGCATGCACAGTTGCAGTGGTCTGAGGTGTAAGCGTGCAAAGGGTACTATGTCCATTGCCGCTACCATTAAGCCGATTACCTCCATACATTGAGCCACTGACGGGTGTTGAATGGAATGAAGAGTGCGGCAAGCACTTTGAAGTCTTGATAGCCTGTCCTCTGTCAGGTAAATCTTCATTTCTACAGAATCTATAAGAGTCCCCAGGAAGGGAACTCTTGTGAGTGGAACGAGTGAACTTTTCTTTTCGTTCACCTTCCATCCATGTGACCTTAGAAATGCCAGCACTAACTCTGTATGAGATTTGGCAGTTTGAAAGCTTGAAGCTTGTATCAGAATGTCGTCTAGGTATGGAGCTACCGAGATTCCCCGCGGTCTTAGTACCGCCAGAAGAGCACCCAGAACCTTTGTGAAGATTCTTGGCGCTGTAGCCAATCCGAATGGAAGAGCCACAAACTGGTAATGCCTGTCTAGGAAGGCAAACCTTAGGTACCGGTAATGATCTTTGTGAATCGGTATCCCTCCCCCACACACACAGCAGTGAGGGAGAACAGAAACTGACAGAAAAAACAGATTTAAGCAACTGCCAAGTGGAAAAATGGTGCCCAAACATTTATTCACTCAGTACCTCAGCAAATGAAAACGATTTTACATTCCAGCAAAAACGTTAAACATAATCTCTAGTTATTAAACAGCTTTATGTCTTTCTTACAGTGTAATTCTAGTGAAGTACCATTCTCCCAGAATACTGAAGTGTAAAGTATACATACATGACATTATATCGGTATGGCAGGATTTTCTCATCAATTCCATTGTCAGAAAATAAAAACTGCTACATACCTCTATGCAGATTCATCTGCCCGCTGTCCCCTGATCTGAAGTTTACCTCACTCCTCAGATGGCCGAGAACAGCAATATGATCTTAACTACTCCGGCTAAAATCATAGCAAAACTCTGGTAGATTCTTCCTCAAACTCTGCCAGAGAGGTAATAACACACTCCGGTGCTATTTTAAAATAACAAACTTTTGATTGAAGATATAAAACTAAGTATAATCACCATAGTCCTCTCACACGACCTATCTAGTTGCTGGGTGCAAGAGAATGACTGGGAGTGACGTAGAGGGGAGGAGCTATATGCAGCTCTGCTGGGTGAATCCTCTTGCACTTCCTGTAGGGGAGCAGTTAATATCCCAGAAGTAATGATGACCCGTGGACTGATCACACTTAACAGAAGAAAATGAGAGCTCTCTATTGAAAGTTCTAAATGGAGGATGAAGCACACAGGGAGAAACTGGAGTATGTTTAAACTTGAATTTTACACCTAATACAAAATATTCTGTTTTCAGTGCACTGTACCCTAAATTTGCTGTTATTTTTGTATGCATAGGTTTTTCTTTCAGAGTAAATCGTGTTTTGAGTACTTTACTAGAAGTTCGCCACCTTTTAACTGGCAAGAAGAAACTGTAAGAACTGTTGGGCAAAAATGTTTACATAATTACGCTGGGATTTGAGACTGTTTCATACACGCCCATATTCAGCCCATTTTACAAAAAACGGCTATTAGCTTTGTATTTAATAGTACAATTTTCTATGTATTTTTTGCACATCTAGTGTACAATGTACACTTTGCATATGTAATAAGTTTTATTCATATGAAATATTATTTAACCAGAAGAGAAGACACATATGTATATGTGTCAAAAAAGACAGGGAATACAGCACTCTTTTAGCACATTTATTAACTGTACTTCAGATCTGATGACCCATCTCAGGTAATTCTGTGTTGCAGTTTTAAGAATGGCATTAGGCGCACTCAGGTACGTTAAACTTTTAATGTACCATCGATACATCAGAAAAAAATCTATTCTACAAAGTGACCGGTCACAGTGATAGTTAACGCTAAGTGAGTAAACTGTTGTAATAACAAACATCTAATGGAAATGCCTAGTGAACAGCTTAAACCCATCTGTGCGCCTAGATCCCCCAGTTAAACCAAAGTGCTAAAACTAGGACAGATATAGGTAGGGTTAGCAAGCTAGGACACAATTAGGCAGAGATTACAGACATCATACAGCGGACACAGTAAAAAGCATCATAATAGGAGGGGGAAATAGAACTGGGAACACTACACCCCTACTTGCCCTAGGACCCCCTTGTAATACCCAAGGGAGCTATACCTGGAAAGTATGTACCTGGGGATCTAAGTGTCTCAGTATTCATTCCCTGCACAGATAATAAATACAGAGAAATACATTTCCTAATATGGTAAACTTAATGTAAAGCGTCCCCTTG
This sequence comes from Bombina bombina, assembly GCF_027579735.1. Classification (NCBI taxonomy): domain Eukaryota; kingdom Metazoa; phylum Chordata; class Amphibia; order Anura; family Bombinatoridae; genus Bombina; species Bombina bombina. The sequence continues at coordinate 957,493,319 of NC_069502.1, read as the reverse complement.
TGTTGTAGAGGTGCTTAACAAGCATAATAGCACTCAATAGCTATAGCTTAAAGGTGTGCATTAATCCATACAGTACTCCACGCTATAAGTCAGTTACTTATGTGATCCGATGGATGATTAGTGGCTTGTTATCCTCCTCTGTAAGGCAACGGTGCAAGCAGTTTGTGTATGCTAATATTACCGTACTTCATGCTCCAGCAGGGGAAACCGTGTTGATCCACACCTCATCGATGCAGCAGATGTTGTATCCAAGTATTGTACCAAGTATCCGCAGGAAGTCTGCAATTAGAAACTTTGTATAACAAGCTCCGTAGTAAACTTGGCGTTCTAGAGCTTCATTGCAATCTCACTCAGAGAGAACAGTCACGTGGCGCGGACGACTAATGTCAATGTTAGACGCAGTGTGGGAGCACGGAGGAGCACATTCACTGACGGTGATAATCTGAAAAGCCGTAGGGGAAAATATCTTTCACAGCGATGTTGTGACTGCCCTAGTTTCTTTTGTGACAGAGCTTATAAAATCGCACAATCAGCTTCCTTTCCACACAGAACTCAGCACTGCCCGATAATGCCCCGGTATCTCTGGGGATCGTTTGCCCCCTCAGTGCTCCCACACTGCGTCTAACGCTTCAGCATGTCCCGATGGGGAACACAAACATACTTGGGTGTCAAAGTGGACACAATAGCCTCACAAACATCATGAACAACTGTAAAAATAGTGGATTGTGAAAAACCAAAAATGCTCTCAATAGTGTGATAATCACAAACGGAGCCTAGCCTCCAGAGTGTAATAGCAAGCCTCACTTCTACAGGAATACCCCTATTTATATTAGTGTTGATTCTCTGGAAACATGGACGTAGTTGGTCACAAAGGTAATAAAATGTTGACTTTGTTATATGGAAACTTTCTGTCCAGTCAAAGTTAGAGAAAGCTTTCTCAATAACTGTTTCCCATATAGCTGAGGAGTGTATCTTGTTCCATATCCTACAGTATTGGCTCTCCCCCTCCTTGATGTGTCCATAGGCTTCAGAAACGTTCAAACCAGCCATCAGCCGAGCTACACATAACACGGCAAACTGCAGTCTCTCCTGTGTTCTAGTACGATGGAAAGGAAGCATCCTCCTTCTTCTCTCAAGCTCTCTGAGGCGCCGCTCCTTTTTCAAACGGATATAATAGTAATTGCAGAGAGCTACAATCCCTGTACAGAGTGCACTGAGAGACTCTGGGTTCTCTCCTGCAACACTCTCATTAGCTTCATGTCTTCTGTGATTTTCATTGGACATAGTTCAGAAGCTTATTGGCCACCATGCCCACCGGCAAGTGAATGCTCTACATATCTGTTCAGTGCTAGTAATCACTCGGCTAATATGCCGGATAGTCATACACAATTATAGGGCACAGACCCACATCACATCGCCGCCTGCCCGGCACTCACTGCCTCTCATTCTCTGTAACACACAGCACACAGCATGGATGAGAGGCAGTGAGTGCCGGATATGAACAGCTAGAGAGCTGAAATTGCCATATGCGTGTCTCACTGAATGAAGGGAGACACAGGAGCGCGCAGGGACGAGAGGAAAGGAAAGGATCCTGTACTAGTGAGAGCTTTTGGGAGACGTCAGAGAATGAGGGGTCAGGTGGCCATTTCAAAACGGCCAGATGAGATCTAGTAAGTGTATTTTCTGCCAAAGTTTATTTAGGTGAAAATTGGACTACAGTAAAGCTGTAAAGATCGTTAATTAACTAATCTAAATAAGTTACAGTAATTTTTGGGTTGACTGTCCCTTTAAGTGCTCCGGTTTACTCCACCCTTTGTTTCAGGTGAACATTAATTAATTGGTTCGTAAGATTTTACTCATGGTATGTATTACAATTTCTTTTTGTCACATTTGCATATTGATAAATTGAATCGGCAACGCTTAAGCAAACTTTAATACTTAAAATAATCATTAC
>NC_069502.1:957431365-957486365 GCF_027579735.1 Bombina bombina | reverse complement strand
AGACTTTCTCTCTTTGCTCAGGCTTGGGCAAGAGACGTTCAGGACTCCTGGGCTTTAGAAATAGTAACCCAGGGGTATCTTCTAGATTTCAAAGATTCTCCCCCAAGGGGGGGATTCCATCTTTCTCAATTGTCTGTAAACCAGACAAAAAGAGAGGCGTTCTTACGCTGTGTAGAAGACCTATATTCCATGGGAGTGATCTGCCCAGTTCCGGAAACAGAACAGGGGCAAGGGTTCTACTCCAATCTGTTTGTGGTTCCCAAAAAAAGAGGGAACTTTCAGACCAATTTTGGATCTCAAGATCCTAAACAAATTCCTCAGAGTCCCATCCTTTAAGATGGAGACCATTCGGACTATTTTGCCGATGATCCAGGAGGGTCAATATGACCACCGTGGACTTAAAGGATGCATATCTACACATCCCTATCCACAAAGATCATCACCAGTTCCTCAGGTTCGCCTTTCTGGACAAGCGTTACTAGTTTGTGGCTCTTCCCTTTGGGTTGGCCACGGCTCCCAGAATTTTCACAAAGGTGCTAGGATCCCTTCTGGCGGTTCTAAGGCTGCGGGACATAGCAGTGGCACCTTATCTGGATGATATCCGTGTGAGACTTACCAACTAGCCAAGTCTCACACGGACATCGTGTTGGCTTTTCTAAGATCTCACGGGTGGAAGGTGAACGTAAAAAAGAGTTAACTTATCCCTCTCACAAGAGTTCCATTCCTGGGAACTCTGATAGATTCGGTGGACATGAGAATTTTTCTGACGGAGGTCAGAAAATCAAAGATTTTATACATCTGCCGAGCTCTTCATTCCATTCCTCACCGTCAGTGGCTCAGTGTATGGAGGTAATAGGTTTAATGGTAGTGGCAATGGACATAGTTCTGTTTGCTCGCTTGCATCTCAGACCACTGCAACTTTGCATGCTCAAGCAGTGGAATGGGGATTATGCAGATTTATCTCCTCAGATAAATCTGGATCAAGAGACCAGAGACTCTCTTCTTTGGTGGTTGTCACAGGATCATCTGTCCAAGGGAATGTGTTTCCGCAGGCCAGCGTGGGTTATAGTGACGACGGACGCCAGCCTATTGGGTTGGGGTGCAGTCTGGAATTCCCTGAAAGCACAGGGATTGTGGACTCAGGAGGAGGCGCTCCTCCCGATAAATATTCTAGAACCGAGAGCGATATTCAACGCGCTTCAGGCGTGACCTCAGCTGGCGTCGGCCAGATTTATAAGATTCCAGTCGGACAATATCACGACTGTAGCATATATCAATCATCAGGGGGGAGCAAAGAGTTCTCTAGCGATGATAGAGGTTACCAAATTAATTAAATGGGCAGAGACTCACTCTCGCCATCTATCAGCAATCTATTTCCCAGGAGTGGAGAACTGGGAAGCGGATTTTCTAAGTCGTCAGACTTCATCTGGGGGAGTGGGAACTCCATCCGGAGGTGTTTGCACAATTAATTGATTCAGCAATGGGGCACACCAGAATTGGATCTGATGGTGTCTCGTCAGAATGCCAAACTTCCTCGATACGAGTCCAGGTCAAGGGATCGTCAGGCAGTACTTATAGATGCTCTAGCAGTACCCTGGTCGTTCAACCTGGCTTATGTGTTTCCACCATTTCCTCTCCTTCCTCGTTTGATTGCCAGAATCAAACAGGAGAGAGCTTCGGTGATTTTGATAGCACCTGCGTGGCCACGCAGGACGTGGTATGCAGACCTGGTGGACATGTCATCTCTTCCACCATGGACTCTGCCACTAAGACAGGACCTTCTGATTCAAGGTCCGTTCCAGCATCCAAATCTTGTTTCTCTGCGACTGACTGCTTGGAAATTGAACGCTTGATCTTATCCAAGCGGGGGTTCTCTGAGTCGGTCATAGATACCTTGATTCAGGCTCGAAAGCCTGTCACCAGGAAAGTTTATCATAATATATGGCGTAAATATCTTTATTGGTGCGAATCCAAAGGCTACTCATGGAGTAAGATCAGGATTCCTAGGATTTTGTCCTTTCTCCTAGAAGGATTGGAGAAGGGGTTATCAGCTAGTTCCTTAAAGGGACAGATATCTGCTTAATCAATTCTACTGCACAAACGTCTGGCAGACGTTCCAGACGTTCAGTAGTTCTGTCAGGCTTTAGTTAGAATTAAGCCTGTGTTTAAACCTGTTGCTCCGCCATGGAGTTTGAATTTAGTTCTTAAGGTTCTTCAAGGGGTTCCATTTGAACCTATGCATTCCATAGATATTAAGCTTCTATCTTGGAAAGTTCTGTTTTTAGTTGCTATCTCTTCGGCTCGAAGAGTTTCTGAACTATCTGCATTGCAATGCGACTCGCCTTATCTTGTTTTCTATGTTGATAAGGTGGTTTTGCGTACCAAACCTGGGTTCCTTCCTAAGGTTGTTACTAATAAGAATATTAATCAGGAAATTGTTGTTCCTTCTCTGTGTCCTAATCCTTCCTCTAAGAAGGAGCGTCTGTTGCACAATTTGGACGTGGTTCGTGCTTTAAAGTTTTACTTGCAAGCGACCAAAGATTTCCGTCAAACATCTTCTTTGTTTGTTGTCTATTCTGGTAAACGTAGAAGTCATAGAGCTACGGCTACCTCTCTTGCCTTTTGGCTGAAAAGCATCATCCGTTTGGCATACGAGACTGCTGGACAGCAGCCTCCTGAAAGAATTACAGCTCACTCTACTAGAGCGGTGGCTTCCACATGGGCTTTTAAAAATTATGCTTCTGTTGAACAGATTTGTAAGGCTGCGACTTGGTCTTCGCTTCATACCTTTTCCAAATTTGATACCTTTGCTTCTTCGGAGGCTATTTTTGGGAGAAAAGTTCTTCAAGCAGTGGTGCCTTCTGTTTAACCATCTATGTTGTACCTCCCGTTCATCCGTGTCCTGTAGCTTTGGTATTGTATCCCACAAGTAAAGAATGAATCCGTGGACTCATCTTACCTATATAGAAGAAAATAAATTTATGCTTACCTGATAAATTTATTTATTCTATGGTAAGACGAGTCCACGGCCCGCCCTGTCATTTTAAGACAGATTATATTTTTGAGTTATTCGGTCACCTCTGCACCTTGTAGTTTCTCCTTTTTCTTCCTGTACCTTCGGTCGAATGACTGTGGGGTGGAGCTAAGGAAGGAGCTATATAGACAGCTCTGCTGTGGTGCTCTTTGCCACTTCCTGTAGGGAAGGATAATATCCCACAAGTAAAGGATGAATCCGTGGACTCGTCTTACCATAGAAGAAATCAATTTATCAGGTAAGCATAAATTTAGTGTTTTTCTCACAAATATAAAAATGTAAAGACAGTATCGTTTTTTTGCAGTGTTAATTTCCAGGGGAAATTTTATATTTATTTATTAATTTTATTTTTTCTCTTTTTTTTCCCTTCCTTTTTGGTCAAAGATCAAGAGGCCTTACAATATGTACATGTAGCTTGTGTTTCGACTCCCAGGTGGAATCGGCAATCCCTTTTTGTTATTCATGTATTGAAAGAACATTGTGTTATAGGGATAAGCTTTTTGAGCCTGAGCCATCATTAGCTAAGGCGGATGCTGTTCAGGGGTCTACTGTACCAGATATGCTGCAGCTTCTCCTCAAGCGTCCCAACCTTTTTCGTCCACACATGCAGTGCCCTGAGTTTCTTCTCATGCTCCGTTTGGAGTTACCTTGCAAGACATTGCTGCCCAGGTATCCTCTGTGGTATCTGAGGCGCTGTCAGTTTTTCACATGCTGGAGGGAAAGCGCAAGAGGAAATTTAAAGAATCGGTGAGCAAGGTTTCTGATCCTGTTGTGGCTACTCAAGGTGCTTCCTCTCAGAAGTCTGGAGAGGAAGGCACTTCGGTAGCGTCTGAGGGTGAAATCTCAGATTCAGACAGTGTAATTCTTCTTCTGATGCTGAAGTTGTATCCTTCAGTTTTTAGCTGGAGCACCTCAGTCTGTTACTTAAGGAGGTTTTGGCTACATTGGGTGACTCGAATATGACTGTCGTAGTCAATCCTAAGAAGTCTAGTAGACTGAACAAGTACTTCAATGTTCCCTCCGCTGTGGAGGTATTTCCTGTACCAGACCGTGCTACAGAGATTATTGCACAGGAGTGGGAGAGACCTGGTATTCCTTTTTCTCCGACCCCAATTTTTAAGAAAATGTTCCCAATAGTTGACTCTATTAAGGAGTCTTGGCAGTCGGTCCCCAAGGTGGAAGGAGCAATTTCCACTTTGGCTAAGAGAACCACTATTCCCTTAGAGGATAGCTGTTCCTTTAAGGATCCTATGGATAAGAAGTTGGAGTTATGTTCACCAGGGTCTGCAATGGCAGTCTGCGGTGTGTATTGCTACTGTTACCAGCGCGGCAGCCTACTGGTTTGGTTCGTTGCCTGATTCTATTTAGACAGATATTCCTCTTGAGGAAATCCAGGATAGGATTAAGGCTCTTAAGTTGGCTAATTCCTTTATCACGGATGCTTTCTTACAAGTCATTAAGTTGGGAGCAAAGATTTTTGGCTTTGCTGTACTGGCTCGCAGAGCCTTATGGTTGAAATCCTGGTCTGCGGATGTTTAATCTAAGTCCAAACTTTTGGCGATTCCCTACAGGGTTAAGACCTTGTTTGGGCCGGGCTTGGCCAAAATTATTTCTGATATTTCAGGAGGAAAAGGTAATTTCCTTCCTCAGAATAAGAGGAATAGACAGAAAGGACGTCAGAGTAATTTTCGTTCTTTTCAAAGGGGAAGCAATCTAAGAAGCATGCAAATGATTCAAAGTTAGCATGAAGGGCCTGCCCCCCGGGAGCGGATCCAGTAGGGGGCAGACTTTCTTTATTCGCTCAGGCCTGGGTTCGGGATGTTCCGGATCCCTGGGCGGTGGACATTGTATCCCAGGGGTACAAATTAGAGTTCAAGACTTTTCCTCCCAGGGACAGATTCCTCCTCTCAAGATTATCTGTAGACCAGATAATTAGAGAGGCGTTCTTCCACTGTGTCCGGGATGTTTCCGCCCTGGGAGTGATTGTTCCAGTTCCCATATTGGAACAGGGTCTGGGATTCTACTCCAATATGTTCGTGGTTCCCAAGAAAGAGGGAACTTTCAGACTAATTTTAGACCTAAGATGTCTAAACAAGTTTCTCAGAGTACCATCCTTCAAGATGGAAACTATACGTTCCATTCTTCCCTTGGTTCAAGAGGTTCAGTTCATGACAACCATAGACCTAAAGGATGCGTACCTATATGTTCCTATCTACAGTGATCATCACAAGTTTCTGAGATTTGCTTTTCTAGACAAGCACTTTCAGTTTGTGGCTCTTCTATTCGGCCTTGTCACAGCTCCCAGAATTTTCTCAAAGGTCCTGGGTGCTCTGGTGGCGGTAATCCGGTCTTGGGGCATTGCAGTGGCACAATATCTGGACAGCATTCTAGTTCAAGCCCAGTCTTTTCAACAAGCAAACTTTCATACGGAGATCTTGTTGTCTTTCCTTCGGTCCCACGGATGGAAGGTGAATCTGGGAAAAAGTTCCTTGGTTCCATCTACAAGAGTAGTATTCTTTGGGATCATATAAGATTCCCTATTAATGAAGATATTTCTGACAGAGGTCAGAAAATAAGGATCTTCTACTCTTGCCTTGCCCTTCTGTCCTCTCCTCGGCCGCCAGTGGCTCAATGTATGGAGGTATTTGGTCTGATGGTAGCTGCCATGGACATCATTCCGTTCGCTCGGTTCCATCTCAGACCTCTGCAGTTATGCATTCTCAGGTAATGGAACAAGGACTATGTGGAGCTGTCTCCACGAATAGATCTGGATCAGGCGACAAGAGAATCTCTTCTGTGGTGGTTGTCTCAGGAACACTTTTCCGCAGACCTACCTGGGTGATTGTGACCACGGATGCCAGCCTACTGGGATAGGGAGCAGTCTGGGACTCGTTAAAGGCTCAGGGTCAATGGACTCGGGAGGATTCAGTCCTCCCCATAAACATCTTAGAGCCGAGAGCGATCTTCATTGCTCCACTTGCCTGGTCTCAGTTAGCTTTAGCCTGTTTTTTCAGGTTCCAGTTGGACAACTTAACATCGGTGGCTTACATCAACCACCGATGGCAATGTCAGAGGTGACCGAAATTATTCAGTGGGCAGAGACCCACATCTACTGTCTATCTGTGATCCACATTCTAGGAGTGGACAATTGCGAAGCGGATTTTCTGAGCAGACAGACTTTTCATCCCGGGGAGTGGGAACTCCATCTGGAGGTGTTTTCCAGTTTGATCCTCAAACGGGGGAGGCCGGAGCTAGATCTCATGGCATCTCGGCAGAATGCCAAGCTCCCGAGGTACGGTTCAAGGTCAAGGGATACACAGGCCGTCCTGATAGATGTGCTGGCGGTGCCGTGGAAACTCCCTCTGAGGAAGGACCTTCTTTTTTAGGGTCCCTTCCTTCATCCAAATCTCACTTCTCTGAAGCTCACTGCTTGGAGATTAACCGCTTAATTTTATCTAAGCGTGGGTTCTCTGAGTCGGTCGTTGAGACTTTGTTCCAGGCTCGTAAGCCTGTGACTAGAAAGATTTACCATAAAATATGGCCTAAATATCTGTTCTGGTATGTGTCCAAAGGTTTCTTGTGTAGTCAGGATTCTAGGATTTTGTCCTTTCTCCCGGAAGGTCTGGAGCAGGGTTTGTCAGCGAGTATCTGCCTAGTCTAATTTGTTACATAAGCGTCTGGCGGATGTACCTGATGTGCAATCTTTTTGTCTCGCCTCAGTCAGAATCAGGCCTGTGTTTAAACCTGTTACACCTCCGTTTGAGCCTATGCATTCCTTAGATGTTTAGATGTTATCTTGGAAGGTTTTTGTTTCTTGTTGCCATTTCTTCTGCTTAGAGTTTCTGAACTCTCGGAGTTGCGGTGTGATTCCCCTTATCTTATCCTTCATCCTGATATTGTGGTTCTATGTACTAAGTTAGTTTTCCTTCCTAAAGTTTTTTTTGGATAGGAATATTAATCAGGAAATTGTTGTTCCTTCTTTGTGTCCTAATCCTTCTTCAATCAAGAGGGGACTGCACATATATAAAAAAGTTCAATCGGTAAAACTGTGTAATCACAGTCCAAATCCTTGAACATCACGTATAGTGAAACAGTCCAAATCCTGATAGTAAGGCAAGTGAAAGTGAAATAATGTAATAAGTGTTAAGAGTCTGTCTTACCGCGTCCGGTCCACGGGTGCGATCAAGTAACGATACCCTATATTCAGACCTGTAGTCGGTGCCGATGTTTTCTTACGGAAATGCCCTCCGGTCTTGCGGTATCCAGGGTCTCCAAACCTCCGTGAATCGGCCGGGTTCGTAAGGATCACACCCTCCTCAGATGCGTGCAGTATGTTCTATTGGCTGCAAATGCCGTGACGTTCCTGCCTTGCTTCTAGTCGGACCAATCCGGTGTAGTGATGGGAGGAGACACTCAAAAGCCCGTTGGTGTCTGCGTCCGTGCTCACTCTGGGGGAATCCTCAGTACATTCAAAAAGAAAAAAGTCAGGAGCACCGGTAGATGAATCAGTAGCTTTTATTCCAGCATAAATAGCTACAAAGTAAAACTTCAATAAGTTTTGCTGACACAAAGTGACAATATGTCAGCATGAGTCGAGACTTGACAGCAGCTGGATGGTCAAATAGGAGAAAAGGTGAAACAGCTGACATGTTTCGGCTTTACAGCCGTACTCTAAGCTGATTTTTTTTTTCTTTTTGAATATCCTAATCCTTCTCATAAGGAGCGTTTGCTGCACAACCTAGATATGGTGTGTGCGTTGAAATTCTATTTGCAGGCGACTAAGGATTTTCACCAGTCTTCTGCTTTGTCGTTTTCTCTGGGAAATGCAAGGGTCAGAAAGCTAACTGGCTGAAGAGTATAATTCGCTTTGCCTATGAATCTGCTGGACAGCAGCTTCCTGAGAGAATCACGGCTCATTCCACAAGGGCTGTTTCTTCTTCCTGGGCCTTCAAAAATGAAGCTTCTGTGAAACAGTTTTGCAAGGCTGTAACTTGGTCCTCTCTACATACTTTTTCAAATTTTTATAAATTTTATACTTTTGCCTTGACTGTGGTCTCTTTTGGGTGAAAGGTTTTTCAAGCAGTGGTGCCTTCTGTTTAGGTTCCCCGTCTTGTCCCTCCCTTATCATCTGTGTCCTCTAGCTTGGGTATTGATTCCAAGCAGTAATTGATGATGATCTGTGGACTCACTGTGTCATTAGAAAGAAAACAAAATTTATGCTTACCTAATAAATGTCTTTCTTTCTTTCTTTCTTGACACGGTGAGTCCACGGCCTGCCCTGTATTTTTCAGACAGGTTTTTGTCCTATAAACCTCAGGCACCTCTGCACCTTGTGTTGCTTCCTTTCTCTCCTTTTTCCTTCGGTCGAATGACTGGTGGTTGTGGGAAGGGAAGTGATACTTAACAGCTTTGCTATGGTGATCTTTGCCTCCTCCTGCTGGCCAGGAGTGATATTCCCAACAGTAATTGATGATGATCCGTGGGCTCACTGTGTCAAGAAAGAAAGAAATTGATCAGGTAAGCATAAATTTTGTTTCTTTCATGTAATTAGCAAGAGTCCATGAGCTAGTGACGTATGGGATATACATTCCTACCAGGAGGGGCAAAGTTTCCCAAACCTCAAAATGCCTATAAATACACCCCTCACCACACCCACAATTCAGTTTTACAAACTTTGCCTCCGATGGAGGTGGTGAAGTAAGTTTGTGCTAGATTCTACGTTGATATGCGCTCCGCAGCAAGTTGGAGCCCGGTTTTCCTCTCAGCGTGCAGTGAATGTCAGAGGGATGTGAGGAGAGTATTGCCTATTTGAATGCAGTGATCTCCTTCTAAGGGGTCTATTTCATAGGTTCTCTGTTATCGGTCGTAGAGATTCATCTCTTACCTCCCTTTTCAGATCGACGATATACTCTTATATATACCATTACCTCTACTGATTCTCGTTTCAGTACTGGTTTGGCTATCTACTATATGTAGATGAGTGTCCTGGGGTAAGTAAGTCTTATTTTCTGTGACACTCCTAGCTATGGTTGGGCACTTTGTTTATAAAGTTCTAAATATATGTATTCAAACATTTATTTGCCTTGACTCAGAATGTTCAACTTTCCTTATTTTCAGACAGTCAGTTTCATATTTGGGATAATGCATTTTAATTTAACATTTTTTCTTACCTTAAAATTTGACTTTTTCCCTGTGGGCTGTTAGGCTCGCGGGGGCTGAAAATGCTTCATTTTATTGCGTCATTCTTGGCGCGGACTTTTTTGGCGCAAAAATTCTATTTCCGTTTCCGGCGTCATACGTGTCGCCGGAAGTTGCGTCATTTTTTGACGTTATTTTGCGCCAAAAATGTCGGCGTTCCGGATGTGGCGTCATTTTTGGCGCCAAAAAGCATTTAGGCGCCAAATAATGTGGGCGTCTTATTTGGCGCGAAAAAATATGGGCGTCACTTTTGTCTCCACATTATTTAAGTCTCATTTTTTATTGCTTCTGGTTGCTAGAAGCTTGTTCTTTGGCATTTTTTCCCATTCCTGAAACTGTCATTTAAGGAATTTGATCAATTTTGCTTTATATATATGTTGTTTTTTCTCTTACATATTGCAAGATGTCTCACGTTGCATCTGAGTCAGAAGATACTACAGGAAAATCGCTGTCAAGTGCTGAATCTACCAAAGCTAAGTGTATCTGCTGTAAACTTTTGGTAGCTATTCCTCCAGCTGTTGTTTGTATTGATTGTCATGACAAACTTGTTAAAGCAGATAATATTTCCTTTAGTAAAGTACCATTGCCTGTTGCAGTTCCTTCAACATCTAAGGTGCAGAATGTTCCTGATAATATAAGAGATTTTGTTTCTGAATCCATAAAGAAGGCTATGTCTGTTATTTCTCCTTCTAGTAAACGTAAAAAATCTTTTAAAACTTCTCTCCCTACAGATGAATTTTTAACTGAACATCATCATTCTGATTCTGATGATTCCTCTGGTTCAGAGGATTCTGTCTCAGAGGTTGATGCTGATAAATCTTCATATTTATTTAAAATGGAATTTATTCGTTCTTTACTTAAAGAAGTCCTAATTGCTTTAGAAATAGAGGATTCTGGTCCTCTTGATACTAAATCTAAACGTTTAAATAAGGTTTTTAAAACTCCTGTAGTTATTCCAGAAGTTTTTCCTGTCCCTGATGCTATTTCTGCAGTAATTTCCAAAGAATGGGATAATTTGGGTAATTCATTTACTCCTTCTAAACGTTTTAAGCAATTATATCCTGTGCCGTCTGACAGATTAGAATTTTGGGACAAGATCCCTAAAGTTGATGGGGCTATTTCTACCCTTGCTAAACGTACTACTATTCCTACGTCAGATGGTACTTCGTTTAAGGATCCTCTAGATAGGAAAATTGAGTCCTTTCTAAGAAAAGCTTATCTGTGTTCAGGTAATCTTCTTAGACCTGCTATATCTTTGGCTGATGTTGCTGCAGCTTCAACTTTTTGGTTGGAAACTTTAGCGCAACAAGTAACACATCGTGATTCTCATGATATTATTATTCTTCTTCAACATGCTAATAATTTTATCTGTGATGCCATTTTTGATATTATCAGAGTTGATGTCAGGTTTATGTCTCTAGCTATTTTAGCTAGAAGAGCTTTATGGCTTAAAACTTGGAATGCTGATATGGCTTCTAAATCAACTTTACTTTCCATTTCTTTCCAGGGTAACAAATTATTTGGTTCTCAGTTGGATTCCATTATTTCAACTGTTACTGGTGGGAAAGGAACTTTTTTACCACAGGATAAAAAATCTAAAGGTAAAAACAGGGCTAATAATGGTTTTCGTTCCTTTCGTTTCAACAAAGAACAAAAGCCTGATCCTTCATCCTCAGGAGCAGTTTCAGTTTGGAGACCATCTCCAGTCTGGAATAAATCCAAGCCAGCTAGAAAGGCAAAGCCTGCTTCTAAGTCCACATGAAGGTGCGGCCCTCATTCCAGCTCAGCTGGTAGGGGGCAGGTTACGTTTTTTCAAGGAAATTTGGATCAATTCTGTTCACAATCTTTGGATTCAGAGCATTGTTTCAGAAGGGTACAGAATTTGTTTCAAGTTGAGACCTCCTGCAAAGAGATTTTTTCTTTCCCGTGTCCCAGTAAATCCAGTAAAAGCTCAAGCATTTCTGAAATGTGTTTCAGATCTAGAGTTGACTGGAGTAATTATGCCAGTTCCAGTTCCGGAACAGGGGATGGGGTTTTATTCAAATCTCTTCATTGTACCAAAGAAGGAGAATTCTTTCAGACCAGTTCTGGATCTAAAAATATTGAATCGTTATGTAAGGATACCAACGTTCAAGATGGTAACTGTAAGGACTATCTTACCTTTTGTTCAGCAAGGGAATTATATGTCCACAATAGATTTACAGGATGCATATCTGCATATTCCGATTCATCCAGATCATTATCAGTTCCTGAGATTCTCGTTTCTGGACAAGCATTACCAGTTTGTGGCTCTGCCGTTTGGCCTAGCTACAGCTCCAAGAATTTTTACAAAGGTTCTCGGTGCCCTGCTGTCTGTAATCAGAGAACAGGGTATTGTGGTATTTCCTTATTTGGACGATATCTTGGTACTTGCTCAGTCTTTACATTTAGCAGAATCTCATACGAATCGACTTGTGTTGTTTCTTCAAGATCATGGTTGGAGGATCAATTTACCAAAAAGTTCTTTGATTCCTCAGACAAGGGTAACCTTTCTGGGTTTCCAGATGGATTCAGTGTCCATGACTCTGTCTTTAACAGACAAGAGACGTCTAAAGTTGATTACAGCTTGTCGAAACCTTCAGTCACAATCATTCCCTTCGGTAGCCTTATGCATGGAAATTCTAGGTCTTATGACTGCTGCATCGGACGCGATCCCCTTTGCTCGTTTTCACATGCGACCTCTTCAGCTCTGTATGCTGAAGCAATGGTGCAAGGATTACACGAAGATATCTCAATTAATATCTTTAAAACCGATTGTTCGACACTCTCTAACATGGTGGACAGATCACCATCGTTTAATTCAGGGGGCTTCTTTTGTGCTTCCGACCTGGACTGTAATTTCAACAGATGCAAGTCTCACAGGTTGGGGAGCTGTGTGGGGATCTGTGACGGCACAAGGAGTTTGGGAATCTCAGGAGGTGAGATTACCGATCAATATTTTGGAACTCCGTGCAATTTTCAGAGCTCTTCAGTTTTGGCCTCTTCTGAAGAGAGAATCGTTCATTTGTTTTCAGACAGACAATGTCACAACTGTGGCATACATCAATCATCAAGGAGGGACTCACAGTCCTCTGGCTATGAAAGAAGTATCTTGAATTTTGGTTTGGGCGGAATCCAGCTCCTGTCTAATCTCTGCGGTTCATATCCCAGGTGTAGACAATTGGGAAGCGGATTATCTCAGTCGCCAAACGTTGCATCCGGGCGAATGGTCTCTTCACCCAGATGTATTTCTTCAGATTGTTCAAATGTGGGAACTTCCAGAAATAGATCTGATGGCGTCCCATCTAAACAAGAAACTTCCCAGGTATCTGTCCAGATCCCGGGATCCTCAGGCGGAGGCAGTGGATGCATTATCACTTCCTTGGAAGTATCATCCTGCCTATATCTTTCCGCCTCTAGTTCTTCTTCCAAGAGTAATCTCCAAGATTCTGAAGGAATGCTCGTTTGTTCTGCTGGTAGCTCCGGCATGGCCTCACAGGTTTTGGTATGCGGATCTTGTCCGGATGGCCTCTTGCCAACCGTGGACTCTTCCGTTAAGACCAGACCTTCTGTCACAAGGTCCTTTTTTCCATCAGGATCTGAAATCCTTAAATTTAAAGGTATGGAGATTGAACGCTTGATTCTTGGTCAAAGAGGTTTCTCTGACTCTGTGATTAATACTATGTTACAGGCTCGTAAATCTGTATCTCGAGAGATATATTATAGAGTCTGGAAGACTTATATTTCTTGGTGTCTTTCTCATCATTTTTCCTGGCATTCTTTTAGAATACCGAGAATTTTACAGTTCCTTCAGGATGGTTTAGATAAGGGTTTGTCCGCAAGTTCTTTGAAAGGACAAATCTCTGCTCTTTCTGTTCTTTTTTCACAGAAATATTGCTATTCTTCCTGATATTCATTGTTTTGTACAAGCTTTGGTTCGTATAAAACCTGTCATTAAGTCAATTTCACCTCCTTGGAGTTTGAATTTGGTTCTGGGAGCTCTTCAAGCTCATCCGTTTGAACCTATGCATTCATTGGACATTAAATTTACTTTCTTGGAAAGTTTTGTTCCTTTTGGCTATCTCTTCTGCCAGAAGAGTTTCTGAATTATCTGCTCTTTCTTGTGAGTCTCCTTTTCTGATTTTTCATCAGGATAAGGCGGTGTTGCGAACTTCTTTTGAATTTTTACCTAAAGTTGTGAATTCCAACAACATTAGTAGAGAAATTGTGGTTCCTTCATTATGTCCTAATCCTAAGAATTCTAAGGAGAAATCGTTGCATTCTTTGGATGTTGTTAGAGCTTTGAAATATTATGTTGAAGCTACGAAATCTTTTCGTAAGACTTCTAGTCTATTTGTTATCTTTTCCGGTTCTAGAAAAGGCCAGAAAGCTTCTGCCATTTCTTTGGCATCTTGGTTGAAATCTTTAATTCATCTTGCCTATGTTGAGTCGGGTAAAACTCCGCCTCAGAGAATTACAGCTCATTCTACTAGGTCAGTTTCTACTTCCTGGGCGTTTAGGAATGAAGCTTCGGTTGACCAGATCTGAAAAGCAGCAACTTGGTCCTCTTTGCATACTTTTACTAAATTCTACCATTTTGATGTATTTTCTTCTTCTGAAGCAGTTTTTGGTAGAAAAGTACTTCAGGCAGCGGTTTCAGTTTGAATCTTCTGCTTATGTTTTTCGTTAAACTTTATTTTGGGTGTGGATTATTTTCAGCAGGAATTGGCTGTCTTTATTTTATCCCTCCCTCTCTAGTGACTCTTGTGTGGAAAGATCCACTTCTTGGGTAGTCATTATCCCATACGTCACTAGCTCATGGACTCTTGCTAATTACATGAAAGAAAACATAATTTATGTAAGAACTTACCTGATGAATTCATTTCTTTCATATTAGCAAGAGTCCATGAGGCCCGCCCTTTTTTTGTGGTGGTTATGATTTTGTATAAAGCACAATTATTCCAATTCCTTATTTTATATGCTTTCGCACTTTTTTATCACCCCACTTCTTGGCTATTCGTTAAACTGAATTGTGGGTGTGGTGAGGGGTGTATTTATAGGCATTTTGAGGTTTGGGAAACTTTGCCCCTCCTGGTAAGAATGTATATCCCATACGTCACTAGCTCATGGACTCTTGCTAATATGAAAGAAATGAATTTATCAGGTAAGTTCTTACATAAATTATGTTTTTTGGGTTTCATATCCCTTTGTTAAAGCAGGGATGAGGAGAGTACTGTAAGAGAAATTGCATATGGGCAGCTATTTTCCTTACTTGTTACATAAGACCAAGACACACTTTCTACAGAGGTTCCAGACTACAAGCGTGGTATCTATTTAGTGAGTGCTTGAAGCTGGCCGTTTGAGGACCTGTTAGGCAGCGGGGTTCATTTTGCAAGTTTCTGAAGCACTGTAAATTGGATGTCTGTGCTTCTAATGAAACCAAGCCTAATAGAAATGTCCTGCTTTTTCTGTATTAGCTTCTAAAGAAAGCAACTCATGTATCCCATTTAGTGGAATACCTGCACAGAGCAGCAATGTACTACTGGGACCAAGCTGAACACATCTGGTGAACCAATTACGAGGCATATGTGCATAGCGACCAATCATCAGCTAGCTCACAGTAGTGCTTTGCTGCTACTGTGCCTGAGTTTTGCTTTTTTTAACAAACAATAAAAAGAGAATTAAGCCCATTTTATAATAGAAAGAAATGAAAAAGTATATTAAACTTGCATGCTCTATCTGAACCATGGGAGTTTTAATTGTGACGTTTATGTACCTTTAAATGGCTGGTGGCATTTTTCACAGCTAAGCTAATTTACAATATTTTTAATGGTTTATTGAAAAAGATTAACTGCTAATTATATGCGTTCTGTAAGGATGAATGACAATGCCAGGTCCCAAGTCAGAATTTGTTTTACCAGAGAGGTTAAAGGGACACTAAACCCAAATTTTTATATTTCATGAATCAGAGCATGTAATTTTAAGCAACTTTTTAATTTACTCATATTCTCAATTTTTCTTTGTACTCTTGCTATCTTTTTTTAAAATGCAGGAATGTAGGAGCCGGCCCATTTTATGTTCATCACCCTGGATAGCAGTTGCTTATTGGTGGCTACATTTAGCCACCAATCGGCAAGAGCTACCTAGGTGGTGAACCAAAAATGAACCAGCGCCCAAGCGTTGCATTCCTGCTTTTCAAATAAAGATAGCCAGAGAACAAAGAAAATGTGATAATAGGAGTAAATTAGAAAGTGGCTTAAAATTGCATGCTCTATCTGAATCATGAAATAAAAAAAATTGTGTTTAGTATCCCTTTAATGAAGTGATCCTTTTTTCACATAGATAATCTTTATATTTGAATTAAGTGTTGTTAAAATGTAAATGATTACAAATAAAGACTATACAACATAAGTTGAACTATTATGGGATGACAGCCTTTTGGCTTCTGAATCCGTAATGAGTAAACAAACAAAAAAAAAAGCATTATATTCAGTGAACATTACTTTATTGCATATAGGAGTTTTCCATCTCTTGAGCAGATATCCTTTTTTTCTTTTTCTCCCTCTTACTTTTTTGTGACAGATTTGAAGAATGACCCTATTAACCTGTTGTCAGTTAAAACAATGTTTAGACCATTACAACATACATATGTAAATATGTTTGTTACCTAGAGAAAGTACTTTGCATTTTTACCAAATACTAATACATGTTTTTGTTTTTCCTTTTAATATAGTCAAGAGAATCTGACCTGGTTCTTCTGGCCAGCATCCCTTTGGCGCTGTTAGACTCTGCCTTGTGCTGGTGGATATCCTTTAATTTATAGATAAAATTATGTTTGTGGAATAATATTGTATTATACAGCTGCAGAGACACCAAGGTGTTTGTAAGGTAAAAGGGAAGAGACAGTGCGTGTGTCTGCTTAATCCATTTTGTTAAGAGGATTTGTGTGAACAGGAGGTAGATTATATAATATTATTATAAATACTTCTATTTATATAATAAATTACAGTTTCTGGAAATTACAGGTATTAAAACTGTAACATTATAGAATGGGATATTAAACTTAATCAACCTTGGTAATTGTTTAGTATGTTTTCTGTACTTTTTCTTATTTTTATTTTGCAAAATGTTAAATTGTGTTTAGTGTTTTAAATCTCTCCTGGTGTTAGTTTTATTGAATAATTTATACATTTCGTATTAGTATTTGAAAAGGTATGCTGTTAAAAAATATAATAAAAATATTTAGATATTTTGTGATAGTAGTTTTTTTTTTTCATTTCAAAAGCTAAAATTATGGGGCTTCAAATTAACTTTCTTTGACACATATTTTCCTTAACTTTCTTGTACATATTTGTAAGTTTGGCACAAACAATGAAGACGCTAAAATTAAGAAAGAACACTGTGAAATATTCACTCTACAGACACTTTACAAATACCTTAATTTTTGCTGTAATAGGTAAGTTTTATTTATTTAAACTTTTCTCCTCCTTGTGTATTTAAAAATCTGCAGCCATTAATATTTTTTGTAATCTTTCTTCACACTTTAATTTCTAGCATCCGTCATATTTATGGCTTGGACAACCAAGAAGTTCAGATTAGCAAACTGCCAATCTGTGAGTATTTTCATTATCTAAATACATAAATGTGTTATATGTTCCGCTAACACATTAAAAAAGAACCTAGTATAGAAAACTTTACTTACAAGCAATAAAAAATGTTTGATTTTATTATTCAGATCTTACAAATAAAAAAACAACTTTTCTATTTTACTTCTTTTTAAGATTGTTTGTTTAAAGCATTGTTGCGAAACTGCTGCAATATTGTGTTCTAGATGCTGCACACTGCGCTGCCAACCTGTCATCTGAGTATGTGTAGTGATATTATAAGTCAAATCCAAGCCCGCCTCCCCCATGCATAATCTCTATTTAGGGTTTCCAAGGTTGTTGCAACAGTGCAATAATGAAATAAAATTCTACACTGGTTGGTTTATATGTGGTTTCTGTACAACTGTGCAAGGCAGTTACTTGATCTACTTTGCATTAATTCAAAAAGATTTAGCTATTCTGAATTAGCTTTTTTTTATTGCATCTTTTGGTAGCTGCACTCCCTGGGGCAGGATCTTTGTAGTTTTAGTGCTTAAAGGGACACTGAACCCAAAATTTTTCTTTTGTGATTCAGATTGAGCATGCAATTTTCAGCAACTTTCTAATTTACTCCGATTATCAATTTTTCTTTGTTCTCTTGCTATCTTTATTTGAAAAAGAAGGCATCTAAGCTGGGTTTTTTGGTTCAGGACTCTGAACAGCACTTTTTTATTGGTGGAAGAATTTATCCACCAATCAGCAAGAACAACCCAGGTTGTTCACCAAAAATGGTCCTGCATCTAAACTTAATTCTTGAATTTCAAATAAAGATAACAAGAGAATGATGAAAATTTGATAATAGGAGTAAATTAGAGATTTGATTAAAATTTCATGCTCTATCTGAATCACAAAATAAAAAATTTGGGTTCAGTGTCCCTTTTAAATGCTTTTATTCAGGATATGACTACAAATGTGTGAAAGAAAACCATGTTATACATCACATGTTCACACTTAGCTAATCATATGATCGCTCACTCAGTGGTACAGTTCTGAGTGACATTTTTGTTGCCTGCTTTCTTGGGTTATAATTGGGAACAGTCCTTTCTCTCCCTTTTTCCAAATAAGTCCTACCTTAAAGGTACAGTCTACTCAAGAATGTTTTATTGTTTAAAAAGATAGATGATCCCTTTTATTACCCATTCCTCAGTTTTGCATAACCAACTTTTAACCTCTTTACCTTGTATCTAAGCCTCTGCAGACTGCCTCTTATTTCAGTTCTTTTATAGACTTGCATTTTAGCCATTCAATGCTATCTTCTAAGGAACTCCACGGGAGTGAGCACAGTGTAATCTATTTGGCACACACGAACTAGCGATGTCTAGCTGTAATAAGAAGCGGCCTTTAAGGGCTTAGATATAAGCGCATGAGTCTACCTAGGTTTAGCCTTCAACAAACAATACCAGGAGAACAAAGAAAATTTAATACTAAAAGTAAATTGGAAAGTTGTTTACAATTTCATGCCCTATCTGAACCATGAAAGCCATGAGAGTCATTCTACACGTGTGTATGTGTAACTCTTAATAGTTTACTTTTTTTTTTTAGATAGCTTGATACAAACATGCTCATTATGTGGTGGAATAACCTTTAGCTGTTTATATGTGCATTATGTTTGTATATGCTGCAGGATTGGATGGAGCTGTGGGTTGACGATGCGTTTTGGAGATTCCTTTTTGTAGTTATCTTATTAGTAATCATGTTTCTTTGGAGACCTTCTGCAAACAACCAGAGGTAAGAAGCAGTTATATATTTAGCTTGATTGCAGTTTTGATTTGTAATGAGTCAGATGAATCGGATAATGCACAAAAACCATGTTTAATTAAAAAAAACAATGAGTGGCATAGAAGAGTTATAGAGACTGATATAAAATGGTATGTGGGCATGCTCTATCCTGGAAATTCTAAACTTAAAGGGACAGTTTACTTGAACATTTTTCAAAAAATTTTTTTCCAAACATCAATTCTAGAGGGCGCTATAAGCAGATAGGAAGTCCCTAAAAAATATTATTATAATAATAATCTGAATGAAGGGATATTTAACCATAATAATAATGAAAATTGTGAATTTAATTGGGGGAATATTCAACCTCAATTTAAAGATGTATTTAGAAAATATTTAAATGTCAGGATAATTAATCGATACCCCTTAAATGCCATTGGGAGACAACATTGTAATATCTTGGTGGTAAAAGTTAAATTTAATCTAGTTGATGATAAACGTTAATTACAAAATTATTTATTTATTATAATTGTTGAGAATCTTGCATAAAACATGTTTATCTAAACACTAGATTATGCGCACAATGAATCCAGATTTAAGATTAAAAATTAATTGGTTAACAAATCAATGCTATGAATAATACATAAAACATGAATTCATAAACCATAAATTCATTACTTTCAAAATATAAACACAATTGATATTAAAATAGATCGATCAAACAAAAAACCTCTATAAAATGTCCTTTACAGCATATAGGTTACTTATTTGATTGCCAGTGAGTCTCTTTAACGGCTAGTACTTAAATGTGTGAAATCACTTTTGTAAACATACAAACAATTTTCTGTTGGTTAGTTATTTCCTTAGTTTGGTTAGCTTATAATGTCTGTTTCTTTCATGTAATTAGCAAGAGTCCATGAGCTAGTGACGTATGGGATATACATTCCTACCAGGAGGGGCAAAGTTTCCCAAACCTTAAAATGCCTATAAATACACCCCTCACCACACCCACAATTCAGTTTTACAAACTTTGCCTCCTATGGAGGTGGTGAAGTAAGTTTGTGCTAGATTCTACGTTGATATGCGCTCCGCAGAAAGTTGGGGCCCGGTTTTCCTCTCAGCGTGCAGTGAATGTCAGAGGGATGTGAGGAGAGTATTGCCTATTTGAATTCAATGATCTCCTTCTACGGGGTCTATTTCATAGGTTCTCTGTTATCGGTCGTGGAGATTCATCTCTTACCCCCCTTTTCAGATCGACGATAAACTCTTATATATATATATATACCATTACCTCTGCTGATTTTCGTTTCAGTACTGGTTTGGCTTTCTACAAACATGTAGATGAGTGTCCTGGGGTAAGTAAGTCTTATTTTCTGTGACACTCTAAAGCTATGGTTGGGCACTTTTTTATAAAGTTCTAAATATATGTATTCAAACATTTATTTGCCTTGACTCAGGATGTTCAACATTCCTTTTTTTTCAGACAGTCAGTTTCATATTTGGGATAATGCATTTGAATCAATCATTTTTTCTTACCTTAAAAAATTTGACTTTTTCCCTGTGGGCTGTTAGGCTCGCGGGGGCTGAAAATGCTTCATTTTATTGCGTCATTCTTGGCGCGGACTTTTTTGGCGCAAAAAATCTTTTCTGTTTCCGGCGTCATACGTGTCGCCGGAAGTTGCGTCATTTTTTTGACGTTCTTTTGCGCCAAAGATGTCGGCGTTCCGGATGTGGCGTCATTTTTGGCGCCAAAAGCATTTAGGTGCCAAATAATGTGGGCGTCTTATTTGGCGCTAAAAAAATATGGGCGTCGCTTTTGTCTCCACATTATTTAAGTCTCATTATTTATTGCTTCTGGTTGCTAAAAGCTTGTTCACTGGCATTTTTTTCCCATTCCTGAAACTGTCATTTAAGGAATTTGATCAATTTTGCTTTATATGTTGTTTTTTCTATTACATATTGCAAGATGTTCCACGTTGCAACTGAGTCAGAAGATACTTCTGGAAAATCACTGCCCGGTGCTGGAGCTACCAAGCTAAGTGTATCTGCTATAAATTTTTGGTATCTGTTTCTCCAGCTGTTGTTTGTATTGCATGTCATGACAAACTTATTAATGCAGATAAAATTTCCTTTAGTACTGTTACATTACCTGTTGCTGTTCCGTCAACATCTAATTTTCAGAGTGTTCCTGATAAACATAAGAGATTTTATTTTTTTAAATCCATTAAGAAGGCTATGTCTGTTATTTCTCCTTCTAGTTTACATAAAAGTCTTTTAAAACTTCTCTTTTTTCAGATGAATTTTTAAATAAACATCATCATTCTGATACTGATAATGGTTCTTCTGGTTCAGAGGTTTCTGTCTCAGAGGTTCATGCTGATAAATCTTTGTATTTGTTCAAGATGGAATTTATTCGTTCTTTATTTAAAGAAGTATTAATTGCATTAGAAATAGAGGATTCTGGTCCTCTTGATACTAAATCTAAACGTTTAAATAAGGTTTTTAAATCTCCTGTAGTTATTCCAGAAGTGTTTAATCTCCCTGATGCTATTTCTGAAGTAATTTCCAGGGAATGGAAAAATTTGGGTAATTCTTTTACTCCTTCTAAACGTTTAAGCAATTATATCCTGTGCCATCTGACAGATTAGAGTTTTTTGGGACAAAATCCCTAAGGTTATGGGGCTGTCTCTACTCCTGCTATATGTACTACTATTCCTACGGCAGATAGTACTTCATTTAAGGATCCTTTAGATAGGAAAATTGAATCCTTTCTAAGAAAAGCTTACTTATGTTTAGGTAATCTTCTTAGACCTGCTATATTTTTAGCGGATATTGCTGCAGCTTCAACTTTTTGGTTAGAAGCTTTAGCGCAACAAGTAACAGATCATAATTTTATAGCATTATTATTATTCTATAACATGCTAATAATTTTATTGGTGATACCATCTTTTGATATCATTAGAGTTGATGTCAGGTATATGTCTCTAGCTATTTTAGATAGAAAAGCTTTATGGATTAAACTTGGAATGCTGATATGTCTTCTAAGTCAACTTTGCTTTCCCTTTCTTTCCAGGGTAATAAATTATTATCTCAACTGTTTCTGGAAGGAAGGGAACTTTTTTACCAAAGGATAAAAAATCTAAGGTAAATTTAGGTCTAATAATCATTTTCGTTCCTTTCCTCACAACAAGGAACAAAAGCCTGATCCTTCATCCTCAGGAGCGGTATCAGTTTGGAAGCTATTTCCAGTTTGGAATATATCCAAGCCTTATAGAAACCTATAGCCAGCTCCTAAGTACCCATGAAGGTGCGGCCCTTATTCCAGCTCAGCTGGTATGGGGCAGATTACGTTTTCTTCAAAGAAATTTGGATCAATTCCGTTCTCAATCTCTGGTTTCAGAACATTGTTTCAGAAAGGTACAGAATTGGCTTCAAGTTAAGGCCTCCTGCTAAGAGATATTTTTTCTTTCCCGTGTCCCAGTTAACACAGCAAAGGCTCAGCTTTTCTGAAATGTGTTTCAGATCTAGAGTTGGCTGGAGTAATTATGCCAGTTCCAGTTCTGGAACAGGGGCTGGGGTTTTATTTTATCTCTTCATTGTACCAAAGAAGGTCAATTCCTTCAGACCAGTTCCGGATCTATCAATATTGAATCGTTATGTAAGGATACCAACATTCAAGATGGTTACTGTAGGACTATCCTGCCTTTTGTTTAGCAAGGGCATTATATGTCTACAATAGATTTACAGGATGTGTATCTGCATATTCCGATTCATCCAGATCACTTTTAGTGTCTGAGATTCTCTTTTTAGACAAGCATTACCAGTTTTGTGGCTCTACCGTTTGGCCTAGCCTCAGTTCCAAGAATTTTTTTCAAAGGTTCTCGGTGCCCTTCTTTCTGTAATCAGAGAACAGGGTTTTGGTATTTCCTTATTTGGACGATATCTTGGTACTTGCTCAGTCTTCTCATTTTCGAAGAATCTCATACGAATCGACTTGTGTTGTTTCTTCAAGTTCATGGTTGGAGGATCAATTTACCAATCCGTTCATTGATTCCTCAGACAAGGGTAACCTTTTTAGGTTTCTAGATAGATTCAGTGTCTATGACTCTGTCCTTGTCAGACAAGAGAAGTTTAACATTGATATCAGCTTGTCAAAACCTTCAGTCACAATCATTCCCTTTGGTAGCCTTATGCATGGAAATTTTAGGTCTTAGGACTGCCGCATCAGATGCGATCTCCTTTGCTCGTTTTCACATGCGACCTCTTCAGCTCTGTATGCTGAACCAATGGTGCAGGGATTACTCAAAGATATCTCAATTAATTTCTTTAAACCGATTATACGACACTCTCTGACATGGTGGACAGATCACCATCGTTTAGTTCAGGGGGCTTCTTTGTTCTTCCGACCTGGACTATAATCTCAACCGATGCAAGTCTTACAGGTTGGGGAGCTGTGTGGGGGTATCTGACGGCACAAGGGGTTTGGGAATCTCAGGAGGTGAGATTACCGATCAATATTTGGAACTCCGTGCAATTTTCAGAGCTCTTCAGTCTTGGCCTCTTCTGAAGAGAGAGTTGTTCATTTGTTTTCAGATAGACAATGTCACAACTGTGGCATACATCAATCATCAAGGAGGGACTCACAGTCCTCTGGCTATGAAAGAAGTATCTCGAATTTTGGTTTGGGCGGAATCCAGCTCCTGTCTAATCTCTGCGGTTCATATCCCAGGTATGGACAATTGGAAAGCGGATTATCTCAGTCGCCAAACGTTGCACCTGGGTGAATGGTCTCTTCACCCAGAGGTATTTCCTCAGATTGTTCAAATGTGGGAACTCCCAGAAATAGATCTGATGGCTTCTCATCTAAACAAGAAACTTCCCTGGTATCTGTCCGGATCCCGGGATCCTCGGGCGGAGGCAGTGGATGCATTATCTCTTCCTTCCAAGTGTCATCCTGCCTATATCTTTCCGCCTCTTGTTCTTCTTCCAAGGGTATTCTCCAATATTCTAAAGGAATGCTCGTTTGTCCTGCTGGTAGCTCCAGCATGGCCTCACAGGTTTTGGTATGCGGATCTTGTCCGGATGGCCTCTTGCCAGCTGTGGACTCTTCCGTTAAGACCAGTCTTTCTGTCTCAAGGTTCTTTTTTTCCATCAGGATCTCAAAACCTTAATTTTAAGGTATGGAGTTTGAACGCTTGATTCTTGGTCAAAGAGGTTTCTCTGACTCTGTGATTGATACTATGTGACAGGCTCGTAAATCTGTATCTAGAGAGATATATTATAGAGTCTGGAAGACTTATATTTCTTAGTGTCTTTCTCATCTTTTTTTCTTGCATTCTTTTTGAATACCGAGAATTTTACTGTTTCTTCAGGATGGTTTAGATAAAGGTTTGTCCGCAAGTTCCTTGAAAGACAAATCTCTGCTCTTTCTGTTCTTTTTCACAGAAGGATTGCTAATCTTCCTGATATTCATTGTTTTGTACAACCTTTGGTTCGTATAAAACCTGTCATTAAGTCAATTTCTCCTCCTTGGAGTTTGAATTTGGTTCTGGGGGCTCTTCAAGCTCCTCCTTTTGAACCCATGCATTCTTTGGTCGTTATATTACTTTCTTGGAAAGTTTTGTTTCTTTTGGCCATCTCTTCTGCCAGAAGAGTCTCTGAATTATCTACTCTTTTTTGTGAGTCTCCTTTTCTGATTTTGCATCAGGATAAGGCGGTGCTGCGAACTTCTTTTGAATTTTTTACCTAAGGTTGTGAATTCTAACAACATTAGTAGAGAAATTGTGGTTCCTTCATTATGTCCTAATCCTATGAATTCTAAGGAGAAATCATTGCATTCTTTGGATGCTGTTAGAGCTTTGTAATATTATGTTGAAGCTACTAAGTCTTTCCGAAAGACTTCTAGTCTATTTGTCATCTTTTCCGGTTCTAGAAAAGGCCAGAAAGCTTCTGCCATTTCTTTGGCATCTTGGTTGAAATCTTTATTTCATCATGCCTATGTTGAGTCGGGTAACACTCCGCTTCAAAGGATTACAGCTCATCCTACTAGTTCAGTTTCTACTTCCTGGGCGTTTAGGAATGAAGCTTCGGTTGATCAGATTTGCAAAGCAGCAACTTGGTCCTCTTTGCATACTTTTACTAAATTCTACCATTTTGATGTGTTTTCTTCTTCTGAAGCAGTTTTTGGTAGAAACGTACTTCAGGCAGTGGTTTCAGTTTGAATCTTCTGCTTATGTTTTTTCATTAAAATTTTATTCTGGGTGTGGATTATTTTCAGCAGGAATTGGCTGTCTTTATTTTATCCCTCCCTCTCTAGTGACTCTTGCGTGGAAAGATCCACATCTTGGGTAATCATTATCCCATACGTCACTAGCTCATGGACTCTTGCTAATTACATGAAAGAAAACATAATTTATGTAAGAACTTACCTGATAAATTCATTTCTTTCATATTAGCAAGAGTCCATGAGGCCCACCCTTTTTTGTGGTGGTTTTGATTTTTTTGTATAAAGCACAATTATTCCAATTCCTTATTTTATATGCTTTCGCACTTTTTTCTTATCACCCCACTTCTTGGCTATTCGTTAAACTGAATTGTGGGTGTGGTGAGGGGTGTATTTATAGGCATTTTAAGGTTTGGGAAACTTTGCCCCTCCTGGTAGGAATGTATATCCCATACGTCACTAGCTCATGGACTCTTGCTAATATGAAAGAAATGAATTTATCAGGTAAGTTCTTACATAAATTATGTTTTTTTGGGGGCGCTGAATATACTTGAAGACCAGACTTGTCTGTGCTTAAAAAGTGGAATATGATAGGATTGTTTCGATTAAAGTCCTTAGTACTAATGCCTTTCCGGACTCCCCTTTTCTTGGGAGGATTCTTTCTCCGGCCCTTCTTATAATCCATTGTGTTGCGGCTTCTTCCATACTTACAGCCGGTGTCATCTAACCGCCAAAGCGGTAACAGTCCTCCATGGTGACGTAAGTAAGGAAGAAGCCGCAACACAATGGATTATAAGAAGGGCCCGAGAAAGAATCCTCCCAAGAAAAGGAGAGTCCAGTAAGGCATTAGTACTAAGGACTTTAATCGAAACAATCCTATCATATTCCACTTTTTAAGCACAGACAAGTCTGGTCTTCAAGTATATTCTGCGCCCCCCAAAAAACAGACATTATAAGCTAACCAAACTAAGGAAATAACTAACCAACAGAAAATTGTTTGTATGTTTACAAAAGTGATTTCACACATTTAAGTACTAGCCGTTAAAGAGACTCACTGGCAATCAAAAAAGTAACCTATATGCTGTAAAGGACATTTTATAGAGGTTTTTTGTTGGATCGATCAATTTTAATATCAATTGTGTTTATATTTTGAAAGTAATGAATTTATGGTTTATGAATTCATCTTTTATGTATTATTCATAGCATTGATTTGTTAACTAATTCATTTTAAATTTTTAATTTGGATTCATTGTCTGCATAATCTAGTGTTTAGATAAACATGTTTTATGCAAGATTCATAACAATTATAATATATTTTGTATTTAACATTTATTATTAACTAGATTCATTTTTACTTTTACCACCAAGATATTACAATGTTGTCTCCCAATGGCATTTAAGGGGTATATACATATCGATTAATTATCCTGACATACAAATATTCTCTAAATACATCTTTAAATTGAGGTTGAATATTCCCCAAATTAAATTCACAATTTTCATTATTATTAGGGTTAAATATCCCTTCACTCAGATTATAATATTTTTTATTTTTTAGGGACTTCCTATCTGCTTATAGCGCCCTCTAGAATTGATTTTTGGAAAAAATTTGTATATGCTATATCTTGGAAGGAGATATAAAAAATTAGAGTGGCAGTATAGGAAACGTTTGCGCTTATCGTCTACACCCAAAATACTTGAACATTTTTATTGTTTAAAAAGATGGATAATCCATTTATTACCCATTTCCTAGTTTTGCATAACCAACACTGTTATATTAACACACACTTTACCTTGTATTTAAGCCTCTGTAGACTGCCCCCTTATCTCAGTGCCCTTGACAGACATGCATTTTAGCCAATCAGTGCGGACTCATAAATTACTCCACGGGAGTGTGCACAATGTTATCTATACATCACACATGAACTAGTACCGTCTAGCTGTGAAAAACTGTCAAAATGCACTGAGATAAGAGGCTGCTTCCAAGGGCTTAGAAATTAGCATATGGGCCTACCTAGGTTTAGCTTTTAAAAAAGAATACCAAGAGAACAAAGCAAATTTTGATGAGTAAAGTGAACTGGAAAGTTGTTTAAATTTACATGCTGTCTCTGAATCATGAAAGTTTAATTTTGACTAGACTGTCCCTTTAAAGGTAAAGTAAAAATTAAACATTCATAGAGATCATGCAATTTTAAACATCTTTTCAATTTCATTCTATTAAGTTTGCATTGCTCTCGGTATCTTTGTTGAAGAGTAAATCTAGGCAGGCTGATAGGAACTCGGGAGTGTGCACGTGTCTATTGCAGCAGTGTTTGAAACTATGTATAACATGGCTATAAACAATGTTGCAAATGCTGCTGCCAGATGGCTAGATACACATGTACGCTCCTGAGCTCACCCAAAGAATTTCAAGAGAATTAAGCAAAATTTATAATAAATAAATTGAGAAGTTGTTTAAAATGTTACACTCTGTTCAAACCTTGTAAGTTTAATTCTGTCTTCATTGTCTCTTTAAACTCTCTGATATACTGCATGCAAGTGTAACTAGAAAAATTACAGTAGCACCTAATTTATGAGCACTTTATAAAACAAAGTAAGGATAAATTTGTTTCCATTAAGAGTTTCAACCAGGAATTTCCCTGCTTTTTGTGTTTGAGTAAGATCACTGTGGAAACTGTTTACTTAAAATATAATCTTTAGGAACATAGTCACGTGGGGTTGTATATCGCACCTTGCGACGGATTGAGGTTGTTAATACCTTACAGGGAATTCCTAAAAAAAAAAAAAAAATCATACCTCTCTCCATCAAATGGCAGACCCAGTTTATGTAGTGTAGCCACAGGGCACCTAGATTTTAAACTAGCAAAGCTCTACATATAAAAATACTAGAAAATGGCACAATAAACTCCCTCTGCTACACTAACATTATTTACAGCCTATAAATTAATTAAATGTATTGTATTTTTCAGTCAAAAACATTTTAGTGTAATCAGGAAAGGATGTCCATTAGTTCGGTTTAAATACAATTTATGTAAATAGCCGCTCTTAAACGTGTAAATCCTAATCCAGCAACCAAAAAAATCCAGATTAAAAACAAAACAAAAAACCCCATTAAAGAACCTCAGATCTGTAGCTAATAAAAACCCTTATGCTATACTGACATTTGTTTGTTTGTTTTTAGGTTTGCATTTACCCCTCTCATGGATGATTCTGATGATGAGGTAGAAGAATTCCTGGTTACAGATCATTTAGGTCATTTGTGAGCCTTTAGTTAAGACCATACTCTCATTGCCTTGCACAAATCATCAACTGTTGTTATAATTGTATAATTTTGTTTGTCTTCTATAGCTGAGGGGATGAAATTACGAGGAACCAAGCCAGAATCCAATGGAATGTCTAAAGCAGTTGTTCAGAATGTAAGCAAATACAATTTTATATTTTTTATACCCTGGTACTAATGTAGTCCTAAAGCTATAAGCCTACATAAAGGAGCCACACACAATGTATTTTCTGTACACCACATACAATGTGAGTCTGTCATATACATACATATACATTTTATTGTTCTTACCATCATTTTTTTATGATGTATTTAGAATTTGAATTGCACCAGTGAAACCAAACAGTAAAAACTCTTCCACTGTAAACAGAAGAATTATTTTACAACTATTTTTTATTATTAGAGAGATATAAAACTCAATAATACAATTTTTAAAAAGTTTCCAATTTACTTCTAGTATCAAATTGTCTTTGTTCCCATGATATTCTTTGTTGAATAGATACCTAGGTAGGTGTCTGGAGCACTACATGACAGGAAATAGTGCTGCTCTCTAGTGCTCTTCTAAATGGATAACATTTCTAGTAAAACTGCTGCCATATAGTTCTTCAGAAATGGGCCGGCTCCTGGACTTATGTCTCTGCTTTTCAACAAAAGATATCAACAAAACAAAAAAGTTGATAATAGAAGTAAATTAGAAAGTTGTTTAAAATGACATGCTCTATCTGACTCATGAAAAAATAAATTTGGATTTCATATCCCTTTAAGTTAGGAAAAGCTAATACGTGAAAAACAATCCTTTTTCTTGTCACTACATAGATACCTTTTTCTTAGCACTGTTTACTGAGCTAAAAGTCTGATTATGTTGGTAAATCCAGCCCAACATACAGTCCTGGTTTTGGTTTGTTCATAATATAATTATAAAGAAGGCAGCAGCACTCAATGCTTCACAAATAGTAAACTGAAAAGTTGGTTAAAATTGTATCTTTGCTGTTTCTTAATCAGTTTAAGAAAAAGGCTTAGTTTTCATGTAAGGGGAGGAAAAGGGTAAACATCTTTGCATGAGTTTTATTGTAAATTTAAATTATAAACCAGTATTCCTAAAGGCTTGAAAAGGAATATTTTTGATAATTAACTTTGTTTTCGTTGCATCAAATTATTTCAGCATGTCCTTCTTTACCCTCTTTGTCTTGTTTTATTGTATATTCACTAGGTGGCACTAAGTAACTAATGCTATTATCAACAGTTTAACCCTTTATGCTTTGTGATTAGCCAATTATACAAGGGGAGGTGTCTGGAGGTTTTTAGAGTGGCGTGGCTATGATTAAGGGCCATTGCTGGGGTGAGAGGAATGGTGACCCGTGCAGGCTTTTCCTCTGGCATAGAAACAATACAAACCCATTTAATGTTTAAAAATCTGCTTCTGGTAGCTTTTTAATATAGTGTTTCAATTTAAAAAAAAAACGAAATTCATGCTTACCTTATAAATTTGTTTCTTGACACAGTGAGTCCACGGATCATCTCTAATTACTATTGGGAATATCACCCCTGTCCAGCAGGAGTCGGCAAAGAGCACCACAGCAAAGCTGTTAAATATCACCTCCCCTCCCTCCAACCCTAGTCATTCGACCGAAGTAAAAGGAGAGAAAGGAAGTAACAAGGTGCAGAGGTGCCTGAGGTTTATAACACGAAAAACTGTCTAAAGAAGCAGGGCGGGCCGTGGACTCAACGTGTCAAGGAAGAAAGAAATTTATCAGATAAGCATAAATTTTGTTATCTTTCTAATGACACGATAAGCCCACGGATCATCTCTAATTACTATTGGGAATCCATACCTAAGCTAGAGGACACAGATGAGGGAGGGACAAGACAGGGAACCTAAACAGAAGGCACCACTGCTTGAAGAACCTTTCTCCCAAAGGAAGCCTCAGCCGAGGCAAAAGTATAAAATTTATAGAATTTGGAAAAAGTGTGTAAAGAGGACCAAGTTGCAGCCTTGCAAATCTGTTCCACAGAAGCTTTATTTTTGAATGCCCAGGAAGAGGAAACCGCCCTCGTAGAATGAGCCGTGACTCTCTCTCAGGAGGCTGTTGTCAAGCAGTTTCATAGGCCAAGGGAATTAAACTCTTCAGCCACAAAGAAAGAGAAGTAGCCGTAGCTGTCTGACCCTTACGTTTCCCAGAGAAGACAACAAACAGAGTCGAATACTGGCGAAAATCCTAGGTTGTGCAGCAGACGCTCCTTATGAGAAGAAGGGTTAGGGCATAAAGAAGGAAAAAAAAAATTCTTGATTAATGTTCCTATCCAAAACCACTTTAGGAAGGAACCCAATTTAGTACGCAGAACTACCTTATCAGAATGAAAAATAAGGTAAGGGGATTTACACTGCAAAGCCGAGTTAAGACTCCAGGGAGGAGTAACTGGTTTAAACACAGGCCTGATTCTGAGTTTCTGACCAAGGCCTGAGAGAACGATTGCACATCTTGTACATCCGCCAGACATTTATGTAACAAAATAGAACAGGCAGAAATTTGACTCTTTAAGGTACTTGCCGATAAACCCTTCTCCAAACCCTCCTGGAGAAAAAACAGAATTCTAGGAATCCGAACTCTACTCCAAGAGTAGCCTCTGGATTCACACCAATACAGATATTTACGCCATATCTTATAGTAAATCTTTCTAGTAACAGGCTTGCGCGCCTGAATCATGGTCTCAATGGCCGACTCAGAAAACCCATGCTTAAATAAAATTAAGCGTTCAATCTCCAAGCAGTCAGCTTCAGAGAAACGAGATTTGGATGAAGGAATGGCCCTTGAAGTAGAAGATCTTTCCTCAGTGGAAGTCTCCAAGGTGGGAGAGATGACATCTCCACTAGGTCTGCATACCAGATCCTGCGAGGCCACGCCGGTGCAATGAGGATCATCGACGCCCTCTCCTGTTTGATTCGAGGAAGGAGAGCGAACAGAGGAAATAGGTACGCTAGACTGAAATCCCAAGGGACCATCAGAGCATCTATTAGTACCGCCTGAGGATCCCTTGACCTCGACCCGTACCTTGGAAGCTTGGCATTCTGTCGAGATGCCGTGAGATCCAGCTCCGGCTGTCCCCATTTGACAATCAAGCTGGAAAACACCTCTGGATGGAGTTCCCACTCCCCCGGGTGAAGTCTGTCTGCTCAGAAAATCTGCTTCCCAATTGTCCACTCCTGGAATGTGGATCGCAGATAGACAGCAGTTGTGGGTCTCTGCCCACTGAATAATCTTGGCTACCTCTATCATGGCCAAGGAACTCAGAGTTCCTCCCTGATGGTTGATGTAAGCCACTGAAGTTATGTTGTCCGATTGGAACCTGACAAACCGGGCTGAAGCTAACTGAGGCCAAGCCAGAAGAGAATTGAAGATTGCCCTCAGTTCTAGGATGTTTATGGGGAGAACAGTCTCCTCCCGAGTCCATGTTCCCTGAGCCTTTAGAGAGCCCCAGACTGCTCCGCATCCCAGCAGACTGGCGTCCATTGTTACAATCACCCAGGAGGGTCTGCGAAAGCAGGTTCCCTGGGAGAGATGATACTGAGACAACCACCAAGGAAGAGAGTCTCTTGTCGCCTGATCCAGAAGAATTCGTGAAGACAGATCCGCATAATCCCTGTTCTATTGCCTTAGCATGCATAGCTGCATAGGTCTGAGATGGAACTGGGCAAACAGAATGATGTCCATGGCAGCTACCATCAGACAGATCACCTCCATACAATGAGCCACAGACGGCTGAGGAGAGGACTGAAGGGCCTGACAAGAGTCGAGGATCTTTGATTTTCTGACCTCTGTTAGAAATCTTCTCATTAATACAGAATATATTATGGTTCCCAGGAACACTACCCTTGTAGCTGAAATCAAGTAACTCTTTCCCAAGTTCACCTTCCATCTGTGAGAGCGCAGATAGGACAACACCATCTCCGTGTGGAAGTTTGCTTGTTGAGAGGATGACGCCTGAACCAGAATGTCGTCCAGATAAGGCGCCACTGCAATGCCCCACAACAGGAGCACCGCCAACAGGGATCCCAGGACCTTTGAAAAATTTCTGGGAGCTGTGGCAAGGCCGAATGGAAGGGCCACGAACTGGAAGTTCTTGTCTAGAAAAGCGAATGTCAGAAACTTGTGATGATCCCTGTGGATAGGAACATGCAGGTACGCATCCTTTAAATCTACTGTTGTCATAAATTGACCCTCTTGAACCAAGGGAAGAATGGAACAAATAGTTTTCATCTTGAAGGACGGTACTCTGAGGAACTTGTTTAGACTCTTGAGATCTAAAATTGGTCTGAAAGTTCCCTCTTTTTTGGGAACCACAAACAGATTGGAGTAAAATCCCAGACCCTGTTCCTGCTTGGGAACAGGAACTATCACTCCCAGGTCAGAAAGGTCCGAACACAGTGTGAGAACGCCTCTCTTTTTATCTGGTCTACAGATAATCTTGAGAGCAGAAACCTGCCCCTGGGAGGAAAGGTCTTGAACTCCAGTTTGTATCCTTGCAACACGATGTTCACTGCCGAGGGATCCGGAAAACACCCCGAACCCAGGCCTGAGCGAAAAATGAGTCTGCCCCCCACAAGATCCGGTCCCGGATCGGGGGCAGACCCTTCATGCTGACTTTGAGTCATTAACGGGCTTCTTAGATTGCTTTCCCTTGTTCCAAGACTGGTTAGTCCTCCAGGAAGGTTTGGACTGATCTTGCTTGGCAGAGGGAGAGGAAGGCTTACCTTTGAAGTTTCAAAAGGAACAGAAATTACTCTGACGTCCCTTCTGCTTATTCCTCTTATCCTGAGGGAGGAAATTACCCTTTCCTCCCGTAACTTCAGCCAAGCCCTGCCCAAACAAGGTCTTACCCTTGTAAGGAATCACCAAAAGCTTAGACTTAGATGAAACATCTGCATACCAGGATTTCAACCATAAGGCTCTGTGGGCCAGAATGGCAAAACCAGAAATCTTTGCTCCCACCTTGATAACCTGAAGGGAAGCATCCGTAATAAAGGAATTGGCCAACTTAAGGGCCTTGATCCTGTCCTGGATCTCTTCAAGGGGAGTGTCGGTCTGAATAGAATCAGACAAGGCATCAAACCAGTACGCTGCCGCACTAGTGACCGTAGCAATACACACCACCGGTTGCCATTGTAAACCCTGGTGTACATACATTTTTTTGAGCAACCCCTCCAACTTCTTATCCATAGGATCCTTAAAGGAACAACTATCCTCTATGGGAATAGTGGTTCTCTTAAAGGAAATTGCCCCTTCCACCTTAGGAACCATCTGCCAAGACTCCTTGATAAGAGTCAGCAATAGGAAACATCTTCTTAAAAATAGGGGATGGAGAAAAAGGGATACCAGGCCTCTCCCATTCCCTAGCAATAATCTCTTATAGCCCGATCTGGTACAGGAAAGACCTCCACCATGGAAGGTACATCAAAATACTTGTTTAGTTTACTAGACTTCTTAGGGATGACTGACAGTAGTGTCGGAGTCATCCAAGGTAGCCAAAACCTCCTTAAGTAACAAACAGAGGTGTTCCAGATTAAATATAAATGATACCACTTCAGCATCAGCAGAAGGAATTACACTGTCAGAGTCTGAGATTTCCCCCTCAGATGCCACCGAAGTATCCTCCTCCAGATTTCTGGGAAGGGACATTCGGAATAGCAACTACTGTGTCAGAAACCTTACTCACTGAATCCATACATTTCCTCTTGCGCTTTCCCTGCAACATGGGAAAGGCAGACAGTGTATCAGATACCGCAGAAGACATGTGGATGACAAAACTTGGGACACTTGAGGAGAAAGCTGCGGCATATATTGAACATTGTCAGAAGACCCCTCAACAGCATCCGCCTTAGACCATGTTGGCTCAGAAAAAAGTTTATCCCTGTAATTTAATGTTCTCTCAATACATGAGGGACAGAAAGGGATCGGTGGTTCCACGTTGGCATCATAACATAAAGAACAAGTAACATTTTGCAGGGTCTTTTTTTCCCATCTTTACTAAA
Source organism: Bombina bombina (assembly GCF_027579735.1). NCBI lineage: Eukaryota > Metazoa > Chordata > Amphibia > Anura > Bombinatoridae > Bombina > Bombina bombina. Next base: position 957,452,225 of record NC_069502.1, on the reverse strand, counting down.
TGAACAAATTAGAAATAAATATAGTTATATTTTAATTTGCAATTGATACACAAAAACCGTTACTGTCCCTTTAAATTTTAAAACAAAACTGTTTTATTTTTAGTGCAAAAAACGGAATAAAACAGTCACAAACATTCCGGACAGCTTCTACACCTCAGCTTAGCTTTGCTGAGGTGCCTACCTGCCTTGCTGATACCAGAGCCAATATCCTGCTAGAAGAATTCCGGACTCAACTCAGAGCACTGAAAACGATGTCCGGCAACCTTAGTGCTGCTTACAAGTCTTCAAGGACGCAACAAGCACTTCTCCCCTCCGGAACACAGGAAGTGAGGTAGAAAAGGCGTGCAACAGAAACCTTGCCGCCTCAGCTAGCCCCGCCCATCGTGGGCGTAACAAAATTAACCTCCCGGCTGGCATTATTATACTCTGAAGAAACGCTGCGGGGAGCAAGTGAAAACACACCACACATTGAGCCTATGTCTCCTCGTCCCCAGTGCCTGCAAATACTGCCTTTTTTTACATGATCCCCTATTCCATGAGAAGAGAATGTCTCTGGTGTCCCACCCAAATGTAGAGTTAAAGTGCAATATTTTTCCTACACAGCTCTGAAAAATAAAATCAGCACTTACATCCATATAATCTTCCAGGCAGCAGGGCAGCTCACTAGGTTTGAGAGGCATGTTCCCTCACATGGACCTGTGGAAAAAAACAGACTGAGTAATCAGGCTTTTAAGTTAGGGCAGCAATAAGTACTTGGGAGGCGCAGTGAGGATTATACCCCACCAGTTCCCAATTGCTTAAAAGCCACCACTGCTCTACTGAAGAGACTAACATGGGCTACAACTACACCCCAGGATAAAGCAGAACAAACTTGCACTGCTGAAAAAATAATAAAATCTTGATTGAAGAATCTTCTTCCAGACACCTAAACTTAACCACCTTCTTGCTCTTAACGTAGGCAAAGAGAATGACTGGGGTTGGAGGGAGGGGAGGTGATATTTAACAGCTTTGCTGTGGTGCTCTTTTCCTCTTCCTGCTTGACAGGGGTGATATTCCCAATAGTAATTAGAGATGATCCGTAATCTCACCGTGTCATTAGAAAGAAAGAAATATATTTCTTTCATGAAATTGGCAAGAGTCCATGAGCTAGTGACATATGGGATATACAATCCTACCAGGAGGGGCAAAGTTTCCCAAACCTCAAAAAGCCTATAAATACACCTCCCACCACACCCACAACTCAGTTTTACAAACGTAGCCTCCTATGGAGGTGGTGAAATAAGTTTGTGCTTGATTTTTCTGTGATAAGCGCTTCTAAGCATTTTGAAGCCCAATTCCTCTCGGAGTACAGTGTTTGTCAGAGGGATGTGAAGAGAGTATCGCCTATTGATTTCTATGGTTTCTCTCACGGGAAATCTTTTCAAAGGTTCCCTGTTATCGGTCGTAGAGATTCATCTCCTACCTCCCTTTTCAGATCGACGATCTACTTTTATACCATTACCTCTGCTGATAGTTTTCAGTACTCGTTTGGCTGTCTGCTATATGTGGATGGGTGTCTTTCGGTAAGTATCACTGTTAAGACACTCTCAGCTATGTTTGGCGCTTTATGAATTAATATAAAGTTTTAAATATATGTATTTACTTATATTTCCCATGAGTCAGGTCTATGTATATTTCCCTTTGCAGACTAACAGTTTCAGTATGGGAATTATGTTTTAGGAAGTTATTTTTTAAATATTTTCTTACCTGGGGTATAGTCTTCTTTTCCAATTTGACTTGTTTTCCTTAAGTTTCGCGGGCAAATTAGGCTTGCGAGGTCGCAAAATGCTGTTACTTATTGCATCATTCTTGGCGCAATTTTTTTTGGTGTGAATGTGTATCTATAGTGACGCAAGTTTCGTCATTTCCTGCGTCTTAGTTGACGCAAGGTTGTTTGGCGTGAAGTCACGTTTATTATGACGCGAGTTGCGTAATTTCTGGATGTTTGTTGGTGCCAAAAAATGTTTTACTCCTTTTTACGTCGTGTGTCATACTTGGCGTCAAAAAATTTTTTGATTATTTTTTACCCCACTTCCTATATGCTCCTTGCCTTCTTTATATTTCAGAGGGCTATGCTGTTTGCTTTTTTGCCTATTTAGCATATGCATTTTTTACCATTCTTGAAACTGCTATTTGAGGAAATTGAATGTTTTTGTTTTAATGTTATTTTTTTCTCTTGCATTTTACAAGATGTCTCAATCTGATCCTGTCTCAGAAGCTACTGTAAGAACCATGCTGCCTGAACACAGTTCTACCAAAGCTAAGTGTATCTGTTGTAAGCAAGATGAGATTATTTCTCCGGCTGTAGTATGTAACAGTTGTCATGATAAGCTTTTGCATACTGATAATGTTTCTATTAGTACTTGTACTCCTTGGAGTCTTAATTTGGTTTTGAAGGCTTTGCAGTCTCTTCCTTTTGAGCCTATGCATTCTTTGGATATTAAACTACTTTTTTGGAAAGTGTTATTTCTTTTGGCTATCTCTTCAGCTAGATGAGTTTCGGAATTATCTGCTCTCTTGCGTGTCTCCTTTTCTGATTTTCCATCAGGATAAAGCTGTTTTGCAGACTTTGTTTAAATTTCTTCCTAAGGTTGTGAAATTGTTGTTCCTTCTTTGTGTCCTAATCCTGAGAATGCTCTTGAAAGATCTTTACATTCTTTGGATGTTGTAAGAGCTTTGAAATACTATGTCAAAGTTACTAAGGATTTCAGAAAGACTTCTAGTCAATTTGTTGTTTTTTATGGTTCTAGGAAAGGTCAGAAAGCATCTGCCATTTCTTTGGCATCTTGGTTAAAGCTTTTGATTCACAAAGCTTATTTGGAGGCACAGGCAATCTCCGCCTCAGAGAATCACAGCTCATTCTACTAGATCAGTTGCCACTTTTGGGCTTTTAAGAATGAAGCTTTGGTGGATCAGATTTGCAAAGCAGCAACTTGGCTTTCTTTGCATGCTTTTACTAAATTTTACCATTTCGATGTACAGTATTTGCTTCTTCTGAAGCAGTCTTTGGTAGAAAAGTTATTCAGGCAGCTGTCTCAGTTTGATTCTTCTGCTTATGATTTTAATTTTTTTTTCTTGAGATTTAGAAGAAAAAAGTATTTTTGTTTGGATTTAATTTCTGAGTGGAAATAGCTGTTTTTATTTTATCCCTCCCTCTCTAGTGACTCTTCTGTGGTCTTCCACATCTTGGGTATTTCTATCCCATACGTCACTAGCTCATGGACTCTTACCAATTACATAAAAGAAAACATAATTTATGTAAGAACTTCCAAACGTAAAGAAAAACCAGCGAGCCTCAGATAAAGTTTAGTAGACTTTTATTACTCCTTCACAGGTTGCTACATGTCAGGTAGTAAAAACTGCACACAGGCAGTGCTGTCTGCTTAGCATCTGACGCGTTTTGGCTAGTATGCCTTAATCGTAGATGCTCACTTAGTGGCCAATCAATCTTTAAATAGCCACCTTAATTAGATTGATGCAAAAACACTGGCTGAATTTCTGAAAACAGACCTTAACATTCATCTGGGCATAAGGTAGACTGAGTAAATAAACTATAATTTGTGGTGACATATTAATAAAAAAAATGTGAAATAAAGTAAAACAGAACAACTTATGAAATACTACTATTTTCCCATTATATTGAGCTCTGGGTATTTGACTAAGTGTAAGTGATTAAACATATGTTTAGATTAATTCATATGAAATTTTCAAAGCTGATATTATATCTTTATAAGAAAAACTTTTTTGAGCTCATTTAATCTCCCCAATTAAGCTATACTAAAATGGGTATAAGGAAAAATGTGTCTTAAGAAATTTTCCAAAGACATAAAGAGTTAAACCCTTTTCCAAAAATTGATTATGTCTCCACTAATATTGAAGCCTTGAGGTCTTCTGGTTCTTAATAGAAATATCCAAAAGGCTTCTCTGTGAAACATTTTCACTGTTTTATCTCCACCCCTGGGACCTACTTGTATACGTTCGATTACACACCAGTTGAAGGTGGTAACCTTTTTGTCATGCACTTGTATGAAGTGTCGCACAAGATCTGAGCAATCTATTTCTTGCTCAATATTGTTAAGATGCTCCCTTATACGTGAGCGCACCTCTCTTGAGGTGCACCCCACGTACTGTAATTTACATTGGGAGCATTCTGCAAGATTACATATTTTGTGCGACAGTTTGTACACTCACTTAGATCAAATACTTTTTGGGTTACATAAGATTGAAAGTGTTTGGTGGGTCTCATATGATTACAAGCTATGCATTGCGAAAAATGACATTTATAATGTCCTTTAGAGGTGAGCCAGCTGCTAATTCTCTTACTCTTACTTTGTATCATGGATGGAGATAATATATTACCTAGTGTTGTACCCCTCTTAGGAATAAAGCTACATCCCCTTGACACATAGTCCTTCAGACTGTCTTCTCCTGTCACAATTGTTAAATGCCTTTTCACAATATTGCATATTTCCTAAAACTGTGGACTATATGTCGTGACAAAGCAGGGTTTGTCTTCCTGGGATCTATATTTACATTTAGTGTTAGAACCCTGTAGGAGTGTATCCCTGTCTAGTCTCTTCACTTCAAGCAAAGCCCTATTCACTGTCTTGTTTGAATACCCTCTCTCTAGTAATTGGTCCCTCAGTTTATCTGCCTCTATTAAAAAATCTGACTCAAAAGTGCAATTGTGCTTGAGTCTGATAAACTGGCCTTTGGCTACGCCAAAGCCAGTGTGTTTTGGATGTGAGGACTTAGCGTGGCGGATAGTATTAGAAGATATGGGCTTTCTATATAGACTAGTAGTTACTTTGCCTGTGGAAACTGACCCCTTGAGGATCACATCCAAATATGGTATCTCTACAGTTCCTGATCCAGCAGTAAATTTAAGATTGACCTGATTGTTATTTAAATATTTAATAAAATCTGCCTTTTCATCAATTCCTCCCGTCCACACAAAAAAGAGATCATCAATAAATCTCTTGTATGTCTTGATTTTAGACCTAAATGGGTTCTGTTCCCCAAAGACGTGGGACCGCTTCCACCAACCCATAAAGAGGTTGGCATAGGAGGGGGCAAATTTAGCCCCCATAGCGGTCCCACGTCTCTGTAGGTAGAAGCCATCCCCAAACTTAAAGTAGTTGTGTTCTAGAAGGAACTTAATGACCCTGATCACAAATCCTTTAAGATTATCATCAAAAGTTGTATACATGTCTAGAGAGAACTTTATTGCCTCTAATCCATCTTCATGTGGTATAGCGGAGTAAAGGCTGACCACATAAACGGTCAACCATTCACACTCCTCATCCCAGAAGATTTTATCTAAGCTATTGAGTAGGTGAGTGGTATCCTTCAAGTAAGAAGGTAATTGGTAGACGATGGGCTGGAGCAGAGACTCTATCCAACCTGAAAGGTTCTCAAATAAAGAACCTATTCCTGAAACGATCGGTCTTCCCTTCACCTCCTCCAAGAAAGAACTTACCTGATAAATTAATTTCTTTCATATTGGCAAGAGACCCACTCTTTTTATGGTGGATATGATTTTCTGTATAAAAGCACAATTATTTTTCCAGTTCCGCTTTTTGTATGCTTTTTACTCCTTTTTGTTATCACCTCACTACTTGGCTATTCGTTAAACTGAGTTGTAGGTGTGGTGGGAGTTGTATTTATAGGCATTTTGAGGTTTTGGAAACTTTGCCCCTCCTGGTAGGAATGTATATTCCATACGTCACTAGCTCATGGACTCTTGCTAATATGAAAGAATTGAATTTATCAGGTAAGTTCTTACATAAATTATGTTATTTTCAATTTTACTGTTTTGCTTTTTGCTAACGATCATTTGATTTTAAAGAGAATGAAAGCATACCTAGATAGGTTATGGAGGAGAAATGCAGTACTAGGAGCAAGTTCATAGCTGGTATTTGGAGGCTACGCACATGCTTCTTGTCATTGACTCACCAAATGCATTTTGCTAGGGTTAAATACATAGGCAAGCAACAGTGCAATCGTATGTCCCTTTTTACAAGTGGCGGCCTAATATTAATCCATTAATAATGAGTTGCATCTTGAACGTTTAATTGTTGATTATTCTTCAAGAAAAAAAGCATTTAGCTAAAGGATTGTTTTTTTTTTTTCAGGATGAAGACTTGAAGTGGGTGGAAGAAAATATTCCATCTTCTCTCGCTGATGCGTAATTATATATACTTTTTATTATAATTGTATTTTAATGTTTAGCAAAAGCAAATTATATTTTTTTGTATGTATTTTTTTTTTTTTTTTAATTGATGGCTGTTTGGTTTGTGATAGAGTACGGACATAATGTAGGGAAGGGGGTGAAGTCAGTAAAGAATCGCAAACATTAAGAGCGTTACATTGTACATTGGGGTTACATTGGATAAAGTAAATATTAGGTTATAAGTGGATAGACTAGTTTTTTTAAGATGAAATTTTAAACAACTTTCCAATTTACTTCTGCATATCTTGATAGGCTCAGGAGCAGAAAGTGCCACTGAGAGCTAGTTGCTGATTTGTGGTCACACATGTGTGCCTCTTGTCATTGGCTCACAAAATGTGCTCAGCTAGCTCCCAGTAGTGCATTGCTCTTCCTTCAACAAAGGATACCAAGGGAATGGAGCACATTTGATAATATAAGTAAAGTGGAAAGTTGTTTAAAATTGTATTCTCTATCTGAATCAAGATTGAAAAAATTTGGATTCCATGTCCATTTAACTTATATATCCAAATGTCATTAATTATTGCTATAACAGGATATTAATGTATTTTTCTTTGTGTTTCATCTGCACATTGTCATTGCTCCATTAACTGTGTATAGTTATTTTCCGATGATGTTTGTATTATAATATGATTAAATATTATGTTTTTATCATTGTGTATATATGAATAATACTGAGGTTTGGGTACCTAAGGAGTTAATATTTGACGTAAGTTTGATTGGTTGTTGATTTAAATTTTGAGGATGTGATGACGGTTAGGCTATGAATAAGCGCCCAAGTGCAACGCAAAACGTGCAAGTCATCCGTGCACTACTTCCATATGATCTTATTTTTATCTGAATTAAAAGTTGATTTTGAATATAGAATTATTCTGCCTTTTTCATTGATCAGTGGTTTGTTACACTGCCATGTCGTGCACCACCACAGTCTGGGTACTGTAGTCCCATTTCTCATTTCAAAAGACACATGGGGAGTGCTTTAGAGCTGCTGATATTTGCTTGCTTAAAAATTGGATATTAACAAGAAAGATTAATCAGTGGCAGTTGTTTGTTTTTTGTTTTTAAAGGAGAAGCTATTTGATTTTTTTTTTGTTTAAAAAGATGGATAACTCCTTTACTACCCATTCTCCAGCTTTGCATAACAACCATTGTTATAGTAATATACAGTATCCTACAAAAGTGAGTACACCCCTCACATTTTTTTAAATATTTTATTATAACTTTTCTTCTGACAACACTAAAGAAATTACACTTTTCTACAATGTAAGGTAGTGAGCCGTACACTGCATCAAATTGGTCTGCATGGCTGTCATCCCAGAAGGAAGCCTCTTCTAAAGATGATGCTCAAGAAAGCCCGCAGACAGTTTGCTGAAGACAAGCAGACTAAGGACATGGATTACTTGAACCATGTCCTGTGGTCCGATGAGACCAAGATAAACTTATTTGGTTCAGATGGTGTCAAGCGTGTGTGGTGGCAACCAGGTGCGGAGTACAAAAACAAGTGTGTCTTGCCTACAGTCAAGCATGGTGGTGGGAGTGTCATGGTCTGGGCCTGCATGAGTGCTCCTGGCACTGGGGAGCTACAGTTCATTGAGGGAACCATGAATACCAACATGTACCGTGACATACTGAAGCAGAACATGATCCCTCCCTTTCGGAGACTAGGCCGCAGGGCAGTATTCCATCATAACGACCCTAAACACACCTCCAAGACGACCACTGTCTTGCTAAAGAAGCTGAGGTAAAGGTGATGGACTGGCCAAGCATGTCTCCAGACCTAAACCCTATTGAGCATCTGTGGGGCATCCTCAAATGGAAGTTGGGGGAGCGCAAGGTCTCTAACATCCACCAGCTCTGTGATGTAGTCATGGAGAAGTGGAAGAGGACTCCAGTGGCAACCTGTGAAGCTCTGGTGAACTCCATGCCCAAAAGGGTTAAGGCAGTGCTGGAAAATAATGGTGGCCAAACAAAATATTGACACTTTGGGCCCAATTTGGACATTTCCACTTAGGGGTGTACTCACTTTTGTTGCCAACGGTTTTTAATGGCTGTGTATTGAGTTATTTTGAGGGGACAGCAAATTTACACTATTATACAGGCTGTGCACTCACTACTTTACATTGTAGCAAAGTGTCATTTCTTCAGTGTTGTTACATGAAAAGATATAATAAAATATTTACAAAAATGTGAGGGGTGTACTCACTTTTGTGGGATACTGTACTTTTACCTCTAAGTTATCCTGTTTCTAAGCCCCAGCAGGCTGCCCCTTATCTCAGTGCTTTTTAAATCCTGTACAACAGCTAGACAGTGCTAGTTCATGTGTGTGATATATATATATATATATATATATATATATATACTTGTGCTCACTCCTGTGGAGAATAATGGTTATACAACAACCAGCACTGATTGGCTAAAATGTAAGATTGTAAAAAGATAAGAGGGCAGTCTACAGGGGCTTAGATACAGATAATCATAGAGGTAAAAAGTATATTAATAGAACAGTGTTGGTTATGCAAAACTGGCTGAGTAATAAAGGGCTTATCCCAGAAGCAGAACATTTTTTTAACTTCTGTGATGAGATTTTTTAATGAAAATTAATCTGTAGGTGATTTTGAATTTAAATTGATTTTTAAGTTAGGCACTTACACTTTGACCACGTCTTTTTAACCCCTGACTATAAGAGAGGACTGCAAGTGTAATGCTGTGAAGTGCACTGCAGCCCTTTTTGGCAGACATTGCGTTCTAGCTACCAGGCCATGGGTTATGTGGTAGAGGCTGCTGCTAATGCTGGTGATGTATAATATGACTCCTAAAAGATGGTAGTTAATGAGTCTCAAGGCTGGTCTGAACATTTTCTGGTGTGCTCCCAGATATAGAAGAAATGTGTTAAGCCCTGCCTTACCTTCTTTTCTGCACCTTTGTGCTGTCACTCTGCACTGCACTGGCATTAAAGTGATGGTAAATTCAACACCTTTATATTTTGCCATTCAATGTGAAATTTAAAAATATTAGTTTCATTGATGAAAAAGCTTAAATTTAAAACTTACTTTAGTAACTTTGATAAAAAAAACTGCTACCTTGCTACTGCATGCTCTGGCAGCCCCGACACCAAGACTCTTTTTTTCCCCCTGACTTTTTCGCCATGCTTAAAGTAAAAAAAAAAAAAACTGGATCTTTTGCGCATGCGTTACCAACGTCCTGCGCAAAAGATCTGTTTTTTTTTTTGGGGGGGGGGGTGTTTACATTTAAGCATACCACAATTTGGATTGGACAACAGCGAAAACGTCAGGAAAAAAAAGGGTCTTAGTGTCGGAGCTGCAGGAGCGTGCAGCAGCAAGATAGCAGTTTTCTTTCATGTAATTAACAAGAGTCCATGAGCTAGTGACGTATGGGATATACATTCCTACCAGGAGGGGCAAAGTTTCCCAAACCTTAAAATGCCTATAAATACACCCCTCACCACACCCACAAATCAGTTTTACAAACTTTGCCTCCAAGGGAGGTGGTGAAGTAAGTTTGTGCTAGATTCTACGTTGATATGCGCTCCGCAGCAAGTTGGAGCCCGGTTTTCCTCTCAGCGTGCAGTGAATGTCAGAGGGATGTGAGGAGAGTATTGCCTATTGAATGCAGTGATCTCCTTCTACGGGGTCTATTTCATAAGGTTCTCTGTTATCGGTCGTAGAGATTCATCTCTTACCTCCCTTTTCAGATCGACGATATACTCTTATATTTACCATTTCCTCTACTGATTCTCGTTTCAGTACTGGTTTGGCTTTCTACAAACATGTAGATGAGTGTCCTGGGGTAAGTAAGTCTTATTTTCTGTGACACTCTAAGCTATGGTTGGGCACTTTATTATAAAGTTCTAAATATATGTATTCAAACATTTATTTGCCTTGACTCAGAATGTTCAACTTTCCTTATTTCCAGACAGTCAGTTTCATATTTGGGATTATGCTTTAAATTATCATATTTTTTCTTACCTCAAAAATTTGACTTTTTTCCCTGTGGGCTGTTAGGCTCGCGGGGGCTGAAAATGCTTCATTTTATTGCGTCATTCTTGGCGCGGACTTTTTTGGCGCAAAAATTCTTTTCCGTTTCCGGCGTCATACGTGTCGCCGGAAGTTGCGTCATTTTTGATGTTATTTTGCGCCAAAAATGTCGGCGTTCCGGATGTGGCGTCATTTTTGGCGCCAAAAGCATTTAGGCGCCAAATAATGTGGGCGTCTTATTTGGCGCCAAAAAATATGGGCGTCGCTTTTGTCTCCACATTATTTCAGTCTCATTTTTCATTTGCTTCTGGTTGCTAGAAGCTTGATGTTTGGCATTTTTTTCCCATTCCTGAAACTGTCTTATAAGGAATTTGATCTATTTTGCTTTATATGTTGTTTTTTCTCTTACATATTGCAAGATGTCTCACGTTGCATCTGAGCCAGAAGATACTACAGGAAAACCACTGCCTGCTGGATCTACCAAAGCTAAGTGTATCTGCTGTAAACTTTTGGTAGCTATTCCTCCAGCTGTTGTTTGTAATAATTGTCATGACAAACTTGTTAAAGCAGATAATATTTCCTTTAGTGATGTACCATTGCCTGTTGCAGTTCCCTCAACATCTAAGGTGCAGAATGTTCCGGATAACATAAGAGATTTTGTTTCTGAATCCATAAAGAAGGCTTTGTCTGTTATTTCTCCTTCTAGTAAACGTAAAAAGTATTTGAAATCTTCTCTCTCTACAGATGAATTTTTAAATGAACACCATCATTCTGATTCTTTGGACTCTTCTGGTTCAGAGGATTCTGTCTCAGAGATTGATGCTGATAAATCTTCATATTTATTTAAGATGGAATTTATTCGCTCTTTACTTAAAGAAGTACTAATTGCTTTAGAAATAGAGGATTCTAGTCCTCTTGATACTAATTCTATACGTTTGGATAAGGTTTTTAGAGCTCCTGCGGTTATTCCAGAAGTCTTTCCTGTTCCTAATGCTATTTCTGCAGTAATTGCTAAGGAATGGGATAAATTGGGTAATTCATTTACTCCTTCTAAACGTTTTAAGCAATTATATCCTGTTCCGCCTGACAGGTTAGAATTTTGGGACAAAATCCCTAAAGTTGATGGGGCTATTTCTACCCTTGCTAAACGTACTACCATTCCTACGTCAGATGGTACCTCGTTTAAGGATCCTTTAGATAGAAAAATTGAATCTTTTCTAAGAAAAGCTTATCTATGTTCAGGTAATCTTCTTAGACCTGCTATATCATTGGCTGATGTTGCTGCAGCTTCAACTTTTTGGTTGGAAACTCTAGCGCAACAAGTAACAAATCGTGATTCTCATGATATTATTATTCTTCTCCAGCATGCTAATAATTTCATCTGTGATGCCATCTTTGATATTATTAGAGTTGATGTTAGATTTATGTCTCTGGCTATCTTAGCCAGAAGAGCTTTATGGCTTAAGACTTGGAATGCTGATATGGCTTCTAAATCAACTCTACTTTCCTTTTCTTTCCAGGGAAACAAATTATTTGGTTCTCAGTTGGATTCTATTATTTCAACTGTTACTGGTGGGAAAGGAACTTTTTTACCACAGGATAAAAAGTCTAAAGGTAAAAACAGGGCTAACAATCGTTTTCGTTCCTTTCGTTTCAACAAAGAACAAAAGCCTGATCCTTCGTCCTCAGGAGCAGTTTCAGTTTGGAAACCATCTCCAGTCTGGAATAAATCCAAGCCTGCTAGAAAGGCAAAGCCTGCTTCTAAGTTCACATGAAGGTACGGCCCTCATTCCAGTTCAGCTGGTAGGGGGCAGGTTACGTTTTTTCAAAGAAATTTGGATCAATTCTGTTCACAATCTTTGGATTCAGAACATTGTTTCAGAAGGGTACAGAATTGGTTTCAAGATGAGACCTCCTGCAAAGAGATTTTTTCTTTCCCATGTCCCAGTAAATCCAGTGAAAGCTCAAGCATTTCTGAATTGTGTTTCAGATCTAGAGTTGGCTGGAGTAATTATGCCAGTTCCAGTTCCGGAACAGGGGATGGGGTTTTATTCAAATCTCTTCATTGTACCAAAGAAGGAGAATTCCTTCAGACCAGTTCTGGATCTAAAATTATTGAATCGTTATGTAAGGATACCAACGTTCAAGATGGTAACTGTAAGGACTATATTGCCTTTTGTTCAGCAAGGGAATTATATGTCCACAATAGATTTACAGGATGCATATCTGCATATTCCGATTCATCCAGATCATTATCAGTTCCTGAGATTCTCTTTTCTAGACAAGCATTACCAATTTGTGGCTCTACCGTTTGGCCTTGCTACAGCTCCAAGAATTTTCACAAAGATTCTCGGTGCCCTTCTGTCTGTAATCAGAGAACAGGGTATTGTGGTATTTCCTTATTTGGACGATATCTTGGTACTTGCTCCGTCTTTACATTTAGCAGAGTCTCATACGAATCGACTTGTGTTGTTTCTTCAAGATCATGGTTGGAGGATCAATTTACCAAAAAGTTCTTTGATTCCTCAAACAAGGGTAACCTTTCTGGGTTTCCAGATAGATTCAGTGTCCATGACTTTGTCTTTAACAGACAAGAGACGTCTAAAATTGATTTCAGCCTGTCGAAACCTTCAGTCTCAATCATTCCCTTCGGTAGCCTTATGCATGGAAATTCTAGGTCTTATGACTGCTGCATCGGACGCGATCCCCTTTGCTCGTTTTCACATGCGACCTCTTCAGCTCTGTATGCTGAACCAATGGTGCAGGGATTACACGAAGATATATCAATTAATATCTTTAAAACCGATTGTTCGGCACTCTCTAACGTGGTGGACAGATCACCATCGTTTAATTCAGGGGGCTTCTTTTGTTCTTCCGACCTGGACTGTAATTTCAACAGATGCAAGTCTCACAGGTTGGGGAGCTGTGTGGGGATCTCTGACGGCACAAGGAGTTTGGGAATCTCAGGAGGTGAGATTACCGATCAATATCTTGGAACTCCGTGCAGTTTTCAGAGCTCTTCAGTTTTGGCCTCTTCTGAAGAGAGAATCGCTCATTTGTTTTCAGACAGACAATGTCACAACTGTGGCATACATCAATCATCAAGGAGGGACTCACAGTCCTCTGGCTATGAAAGAAGTATCTCGAATTTTGGTTTGGGCGGAATCCAGCTCCTGTCTAATCTCTGCGGTTCATATCCCAGGTGTAGACAATTGGGAAGCGGATTATCTCAGTCGCCAAACGTTGCATCCGGGCGAATGGTCTCTTCACCCAGAGGTATTTCTTCAGATTGTTCAATTGTGGGGGCTCCCAGAGATAGATCTGATGGCCTCTCATCTAAACAAGAAACTTCCCAGGTATCTGTCCAGATCCCGGGATCCTCAGGCGGAGGCAGTGGATGCATTATCACTTCCTTGGAAGTATCATCCTGCCTATATCTTTCCGCCTCTAGTTCTTCTTCCAAGAGTAATCTCCAAGATTCTGAGGGAATGCTCGTTTGTTCTGCTAATAGCTCCGGCATGGCCTCACAGGTTTTGGTATGCGGATCTTGTCCGGATGGCATCTTGCCAGCCATGGACTCTTCCGTTAAGACCAGACCTTCTGTCACAAGGTCCTTTTTTCCATCCGGATCTGAAATCCTTAAATTTAAAGGTATGGAGATTGAACGCTTGATTCTTGGTCATAGAGGTTTCTCTGACTCCGTGATTAATACTATGTTACAGGCTCGTAAATCTGTATCTCGAGAGATATATTATAGAGTCTGGAAGACTTATATTTCTTGGTGTCTTTCTCATCATTTTTCTTGGCATTCTTTTAGAATACCGAGAATTTTACAGTTTCTTCAGGATGGTTTAGATAAGGGTTTGTCCGCAAGTTCTTTGAAAGGACAAATCTCCGCTCTTTCTGTTCTTTTTCACAGAAAGATTGCTATTCTTCCTGATATTCATTGTTTTGTACAAGCTTTGGTTCGTATAAAACCTGTCATTAAGTCAATTTCTCCTCCTTGGAGTTTGAATTTGGTTCTGGGAGCTCTTCAAGCTCCTCCGTTTGAACCTATGCATTCATTGGACATTAAATTACTTTCTTGGAAAGTTTTGTTCCTTTTGGCCATCTCTTCTGCTAGAAGAGTTTCTGAATTATCTGCTCTTTCGTGTGAGTCTCCTTTTCTGATTTTTCATCAGGATAAGGCGGTGTTGCGAACTTCTTTTGAATTTTTACCTAAAGTTGTGAATTACAACAACATTAGTAGAGAAATTGTGGTTCCTTCATTATGTCCTAATCCTAAGAATTCTAAGGAGAAATCATTGCATTCTTTGGATGTTGTTAGAGCTTTGAAATATTATGTTGAAGCTACGAAATCTTTCCGTAAGACTTCTAGTCTATTTGTTATCTTTTCCGGTTCTAGGAAAGGCCAGAAAGCTTCTGCCATTTCTTTGGCATCTTGGTTGAAATCTTTAATTCATCTTGCCTATGTTGAGTCGGGTAAAATTCCGCCTCAAAGAATTACAGCTCATTCTACTAGGTCAGTATCTACTTCCTGGGCGTTTAGGAATGAAGCTTCGGTTGACCAGATCTGCAAAGCAGCAACTTGGTCCTCTTTGCATACTTTTACTAAATTCTACCATTTTGATGTATTTTCTTCTTCTGAAGCAGTTTTTGGTAGAAAAGTTCTTCAGGCAGCGGTTTCAGTTTGAATCTTCTGCTTATGTTTTTTGTTAAACTTTATTTTGGGTGTGGATTATTTTCAGCAGGAATTGGCTGTCTTTATTTTATCCCTCCCTCTCTAGTGACTCTTGTGTGGAAAGATCCACATCTTGGGTAGTCATTATCCCATACGTCACTAGCTCATGGACTCTTGTTAATTACATGAAAGAAAACATAATTTATGTAAGAACTTACCTGATAAATTCATTTCTTTCATATTAACAAGAGTCCATGAGGCCCACCCTTTTTTGTGGTGGTTATGATTTTTTTGTATAAAGCACAATTATTCCAATTCCTTATTTTATATGCTTCGCACTTTTTTTCTTATCACCCCACTTCTTGGCTATTCGTTAAACTGATTTGTGGGTGTGGTGAGGGGTGTATTTATAGGCATTTTAAGGTTTGGGAAACTTTGCCCCTCCTGGTAGGATTGTATATCCCATACGTCACTAGCTCATGGACTCTTGCTAATATGAAAGAAATGAATTTATCAGGTAAGTTCTTACATAAATTATGTTTTATAAAAGTTACTAAAGTATGCTTTAAATTTTGTTTTTTCATCAATATAAATATTTAATATTTTTAAATTTCGGATCGAATGGAAAAATAAAGCTGTTTAATTTACCATCATTTTAAGGAAGGGGGAGGAAAGTGAAGACCGCAGTAAATATTTACTTTGTTACTATGGAACAGTGACACCTATAGGTAGAAAAAGTAAAGTGCAAGCATCTCCCCATTCTTTCTGCAGACATGCTGCATTTTTTGCGGAGCCTTGGGGGATTATCTATCTTTTTAAACCATCACAATTTAGAAGTAGGCTGTCTCTTTAATGATGATAAAAATATTTCTAGAATATGTTACATTTTTTTTATTTTTTTTGTAGGGCTCTTCCAGTATTATTGGATTCAGATGAGGTGAGTATTTGATAATTTGGTTTTACCTCTGCAGATGAATGTTTTTTTTTTGCTTTTTTTATTTTAGCGCATATTCTAAATACACATTCTCATGAATGCCATAATAGCTGTTTAATTTTTGTGCTGTTTAAAATGATTCGAATGCCAACAAAATCTGTTTAAAATAAACATTTCAAGGAATATTGTTGCTGCTGATATTGATAGCTAAATAAACATCAGTGAAATGACTTACGGAATAAATCATAAAGGCACACTAATGGGTTAAAGCTGTTATGAAACTTAATTTGCTCTTTTGGTATCCTTTGTTGAAAAGTATACCTAGGTAGGCTCAGGAGCCGCAGTGTACTACTGGGAGCTAGCTGGTAATTTGGTGACCACACACATGCTTCTTGTCATTCCCGTCATTGTTGCTCTATATGTTTAAAGTGAATGTAAATTTTGATGCTAAAGTGCCCGGTTTTTAAAAATTTGATTATAAACAGGGGCACTTTAATTCATCAAAATTTATATTTCACTCCTTGTGAAAAAAAACTTACCTTTTAAACTTGACATAAGCTCCAGCTTCCTCTGGCGGTCGCAAGCCATTTCTGATGTCAGAAATGATGGATAGGTCATCCTCCAATCACGGCTTCCCCCCAGGGGAATCAGTGTGTCTGATTCAATGCTGTGATTGGAGGAAGCCTTATTCCTCATTTTAGACCCAGGAAGAGGCTTTGCGACAGGTGGAGGAAGCTGGAGCTGCTGTCAAGTTTAAAAGGTAAATTTTTTTCACAACAGGAGTAAAATGTAAATTTTGATGAATTAAAGTGCCCCTGTTTTTAATAAAAAAATGTAAAAACCCGGGCACTTTAGCATCAAAATTTACATTCACTTTAACTCATTTGCAGAGGTTTAACACATTAGAGCATTTCCTTTTTGAACAATGGTTTTAAGGAGCGAGAAACAATGCTAACTTATCGCGTACTTCAATATACTTAGGATATGTAAATTCAATAGTTGATGTTTTCTTGAGATCAGAGATAATTGTCAACTGTATTCTTTATTCATTATGTCTTTAGTTGAAATCTCATTGCACTCTGTGTTTCTGTAAAAGCACACAATGATAACTTGATGAAAAGCTGCGAAGCAAGGTATTTAAGGGGACAGAAAAGAACTTGAGATTTGGCTATAGAGGGCTAGATATCAAGTGGAGCGCAAAATATTGCTTTTGCGAAAGCGATATTTGCGCGCCAATGAGTAATGCCAGTGCACGCAAATATGCGCTGGTATTACATATTGAGCGCAATGCAAACATGAGCTCGCATTCGCATTGCATGGAAGCTTAGCGCTCTTGAGAGCATGCTTCCATGTTAACCTAGAACAGCGAAGGGGGTATGTCACGGAGCGATGTGTATTTATACACATATCCATACATAAATATGTTTAAAAGCATATACATATATATATATTTAGAGGGAACACACAGTTCTCATAGACCGTAATGCATAGGCAATTTTTAGGGCATTTTTTTTTTCTAACACCCCACACCTGCCGAATTTAAACCCTAAAAGTTGTTTGTTTATATATATACCGCCACTTGTAATAGCTGGTTATTTATCACGCACCCGTAAACGGTTGCATTTGCCCATTTACTGTGGCTCCACTTGTAATCTAACCCAGAATGTTTATGCATAATGAAACAACTTTGCATTATATTTTCATTATTTTGCCCCCTTGTCATGTAATTTAGCTTTGATAATTAAGCAATTTCTAACACTCAGAACTTGAAATACACCCATTTGACTTTTTAAGGCTTACTTTGCTTGGTTTCTAGTTAATTATATTGCGTAAAATGCATTACAAACTGAGATATGCACACAAATCTGATATTGTTCTGTTAAAACTGTAATGCAATAACACTACATTTTAATTGTTCTTTTATGCAGGAGATCATGATGACCAAATATGAAATGTCCAAAATTCAGTGATGCCTGCCTAAATCAATGATATTCTACTTCAATGCACAAGAGAACCTACTTTGGCACAGACTATGGCAATGCGAAAGAGTTTTAAATATATTAAGTGTTAATACTGTTTAAATTATATGATCTTCCAAAGCTCTTACCGATAGCTAAGATATTTGTTTTCCTTTTTCTGTTTACTGTATTCTGGGATTATAATGGCGATATACATGTGAATTTTATATCCATATTATTTTGTAAATGTTTCTCCAACATAGGTGTGTCCGGTCCACGGCGTCATCCTTACTTGTGGGATATTCTCTTCCCCAACAGGAAATGGCAAAGAGCCCAGCAAAGCTGGTCACATGATCCCTCCTAGGCTCCGCCTTCCCCAGTCATTCTCTTTGCCGTTGCACAGGCAACATCTCCACGGAGATGGCTTAGAGTTTTTTGGTGTTTAAATGTAGTTTTTATTCTTCAATCAAGAGTTTGTTATTTTAAAATAGTGCTGGTATGTACTATTTACTCTGAAACAGAAAAGAGATGAAGATTTCTGTTTGTAAGAGGAAAATGATTTTAGCAACCGTTACTAAAATCGATGGCTGTTTCCACACAGGACTGTTGAGAGGAATTAACTTCAGTTGGGGGAAACAGTGAGCAGACTTTTGCTGCTTGAGGTATGACACATTTCTAACAAGACTTGGTAATGCTGGAAGCTGTCATTTTCCCTATGGGATCCGGTAAGCCATTTTTATTAAATAAGAATAAAGGGCTTCACAAGGGCTTTAAAGACTGGTAGACATTTTTCTGGGCTAAAACGATTGATTTATAAGCATTTTTAATAGTTTATAGCTTTGAGGAGTTATTTTATTCTTGGGAATTATGTTAAAGAAACGGCAGGCACTGTATTGGACACCTTTTTCACTGGGGGCCTTCTCTAATCATAGGCAGAGCCTCATTTTCGCGCCACTAATGCGCAGTTGTTTTTGGGAAGCAAGGCATGCAGATGCATGTGTGAGGAGCTCAGATACATAGAAAAAGCTTACTGAAGGCGTCATTTGGTATCGTATTCCCCTCTGGGCTTGGTTGGGTCTCAGCAAAGCAGATACCAGGGACTGTATAGGGGTTAAATATAAAAACGGCTCCGGTTCCGTTATTTTAAGAGTTAAAGCTTTCAAATTTGGTGTGCAATACTTTTAAGGCTTTAAGACACTGTGGTGAAATTTTGGTGAATTTTGAACAATTCCTTCATTCTTTTTCACATATTCAGTAATAAAGTGTGTTCAGTTTAAAATTTAAAGTGACAGTAACGGTTTTATTTTAAAACATTTTTTGTACTTTATCAAGTTTATGCCTGTTTAACATGTCTGAACTATCAGATAGACTATGTTCTGTATGTGAGGAAGCCAAGGTTCCTTCTCATTTAAATAGATGTGATGTATGTGACAAACAATTTAGAGAAAATGATGCCCAAGATGATTCCTCAAGTGAGGGGAGTAAGCATGGTACTGCATCATCCCCTCCTTCGTCTACGCCAGTCTTGCCTACACAGGAGGCCCCTAGTACATCTAGTGCGCCAATACTCCTTACTATGCAACAATTAACGGCTGTAATGGATAATTCTATCAAAAACATTTTAGCCAAAATGCCCACTTATCAGCGAAAGCGCGACTGCTCTGTTTTAGAAAATACTGAAGAGCATGAGGACGCTGATATTGGTTCTGAAGTGCCCCTACACCAGTCTGAGGGGGCCAGGGAGGTTTTGTCTGAGGGAGAAATTTCAGATTCAGGGAAAATTTCTCAACAAGCTGAACCTGATGTGATTACATTCAAATTTAAATTGGAACATCTCCGCGCTCTGCTTAAGGAGGTGTTGTCTACTCTGGATGATTGTGACAATTTGGTCATTCCAGAGAAATTATGTAAGATGGACAAGTTCCTAGAGGTCCCGGGGCCCCCCGAAGCTTTTCCTATACCCAAGCGGGTGGCGGACATTGGGGTGGAAAGTGAAATTGTTCCTGCCACTACAGCAGCGTGTTTCTGGTTCGATGAACTAGAAAAGTCGCTCGATAAAGATTCTTCTTATGAGGAGATTATGGACAGAGTTCACGCTCTTAAATTGGCTAACTCTTTTACTTTAGACGCCACTTTGCAATTAGCTAGATTAGCGGCGAAAAATTCAGGGTTTGCTATTGTGGCGCGCAGAGCGCTTTGGCTAAAATCTTGGTCAGCGGATGCGTCTTCCAAGAACAAATTGCTTAACATACCTTTCAAGGGGAAAACGCTGTTTGGCCCTGACTTGAAAGAGATTATTTCAGATATCACTGGGGGTAAGGGCCACGCCCTTCCTCAGGATAGGTCTTTTAAGGCTAAAAATAAACCAAATTTTCGTCCCTTTCGCAGAAACGGACCAGCCTCAAGTTCTACATCCTCTAAGCAAGAGGGTAATACTTCTCAAACCAAGCCAGCCTGGAGGCCTATGCAAGGCTGGAACAAAGGTAAGCAGGCCAAGAAGCCTGCCACTGCTACCAAGACAGCATGAGATGTTGGCCCCCGATCCGGGACCGGATCTGGTGGGGGGCAGACTTTCTCTCTTCGCTCAGGCTTGGGCAAGAGATGTTCTGGATCCTTGGGCGCTAGAAATAGTCTCCCAAGGTTATCTTCTGGAATTCAAGGAGCTACCCCCAAGGGGGAGGTTCCACAGGTCTCAATTGTCTTCAGACCACATAAAAAGACAGGCATTCTTACATTGTGTAGAAGACCTGTTAAAAATGGGAGTGATTCATCCGGTTCCATTAGGAGAACAAGGGATGGGATTCTACTCCAATCTGTTCATAGTTCCCAAAAAAGAGGGAACATTCAGACCAATCTTAGATCTCAAGATCCTAAACAAATTTCTCAAGGTTCCATCGTTCAAAATGGAAACCATTCGGACAATTCTTCCTACCATCCAGGAAGGTCAATTCATGACCACGGTGGATTTAAAGGATGCGTATCTACATATTCCTATCCACAAGGAACATCATCGGTTCCTAAGGT
>NC_069502.1:957073865-957078865 GCF_027579735.1 Bombina bombina | reverse complement strand
CAGAAACCCGTGAGGACCCACTAGGATGAAAATCCATGTGAATAGTTCTGGGTGACTTAGTATGCATCCATTATTGGTAGGTACTGTTGAAGATTTATTTGTTGTAGAACGGTCCAAAGTCAAGGACAGTATTCAGCCCCCTAGGGACCAGAGTGTCCAGCGTATGGATCCATTTCGTTTCCACTTGTAGCAACCGGTTGTCCCTGTCACCACCCCTTCTTAATGGTGGTACATGGTCGATTAACATTGACCTCAGGCTTGATAGGCTATGATTACATTCAGCAAAGTGCCTGGCGACCGGTTGTTCCGATTCCCCCTTTTTTAGTGCCTCACGTATTGCACAGCGGTGGTTAGCCATCCTGTCCCTGAAACTTGTTATGGTTTTACCAATATAAACCAGAGAACATGGACAGACTAACATATAGATGACATATGTACTAGTGCATGTTAGTCTGTGACGGATGGTAAATCGCCTATTCCTGTGCGGATGCTGGAATGTCTGGCCCCTCATCATGGTATTGCAAGTAGTACAATTACCACATGTGTAGCATCCATTCTTGGACGTCTTCAGCCAGTTATCCTTCTGGTAGCATCTGACCGGATCAGTCTTCACCAGTACATCACGCAAATTTTCAGCCCTGCGGTACACCATCCTCGGTGGTTGCATTCTGTTAAAAGGGAGAGTTGGATCCGTTTCCAGGATCGGCCAATTTTTCTGAGCCGATTTCCTAAGTATGTCGCTAGTTGGAGTATAAGTGGTCACGAAATTAAGCCTTTCAGTATCTATTTTAGGCTTATCATGTCCTTTACACTTGGGGTCTTTTAAAAATTCCTCCTTGACTTTTCTGACTGTTCCTTTGTCATAGCCTCTTGCTACTAGCTTGTCTTCCATAGTGGTTAGTTGATCAATCATAGTGGGTACCTCACTATTGTTACGAATGACCCGCATCAGCTGAGAGGTGATAATCCCCATTTTCTGATGTCTGGGATGGAAACTCCTTGCTTCCAACAAAGAATTGCGATCGGTTGGCTTCGTATATAACGAAGTGCCAAATGAGCAACTATCCTCAGACATAATTTTATATATGTTAAGGTCCAGGAAATGTATGGTCTCATTACTAAATTCTAACTTGAACCTTATGGGACTGTCCATGGTGTTCAAACATGTCACCCACTCCTGTAGTTCCTCTTTGCTACCCCCCCCCATACCAGAAGGACATCATCGATGTACCGTGCATAGTATCTGATATGGGGATGAGCAAATGGTCTCATTAGAGTCTGTTCGTACCAGGCCATATATAGATTGGCATATGTGGGTGCCATGTTTGAACCCATGGCCGTTCCTGACACCTGCAAAAAGTAACCATTCTCGAACTTAAAAAAGTTTTTCTCTAAGCACAAGGTAAGTAGTTCGCACAGGAATTCAATAGGAGGACCCTCATAAAGGGGGTTCCCAGTCACCATGGACCTGACAGCCGCCACACCCCCCCATGGGGGATAGAGGTGTAGAGGCTGTTCACATCCATGGTAACCAGGATATCCTCCTCCTGTAATGTGGTATAGTCCCTTAGGACATTCAATAAACTTGGTGAATCCTGCAGATATGCTGGTGTTCCTTTAACCACCGGTTGAAGGTAGAAGTCTATATAGATGGCCAAATTGGATAGCAAGGAGTCCCTGGCAGACACAATTGGTCTGCCAGGAGGATGGTCCAAAGTCTTATGTACCTTTGGCAGGAGATATAGGACTGGTGTTCTAGGGTGATCCGTGATTAGAAACTCAAGTTCCTGTTCTGTCAGTAGCCCTGCTTCATGACCTCTGTAGAGGCATTCATCAATGTGTTTCTTAAATGTTCTGCCTGGGTTCCCCGAAAGTTTAACATATACACTATGGTCGGACAACTGTCTGTAAGCTTCTGCCCTATAGTCAACATAATCCTGTAGGACTATTGACCCGCCTTTATCTGCTGGGCGGATAATGATGCTATTATCATTGCTAAGTGATTTAATAGCATACCTCTCATTGCCATTTAAATTTGGATAAGTGGGAAAAGGAAGTTTGTCGGGAATCTCATTACATACCACTCTGGTGAAATTCTTAATGGAGGGATGTGTGTTTACAGGTTCAAATGTTGATGGTTTTTTGAACTTGGTTATCACACCTTGAGTATCATTTTTAAAGTGGTCTTTTAGCTTGAGCTGTCTTTGTAACTTGTGGATATCTACAATGGTGTCGAATCTATCACATCTAGGCGTGGGAATAAAAGATAAAAGATAACCCACGATTCAAAACTGAGATTTGATGTGGAAATCTCAGTTTTGAATCGTGGGTTATCTTTTATTCCCACGCCTAGATGTGATAGATTCGACACCATTGTAGATATCCACAAGTTACAAAGACAGCTCAAGCTAAAAGACCACTTAAAAAATGATACTCAAGGTGTGATAACCAAGTTCAAAAAACCATCAACATTTGAACCTGTAAACACACATCCCTCCATTAAGAATTTCACCAGAGTGGTATGTAAAGAGATTCCCGACAAACTTCCTTTTCCCACTTATCCAAATTTAAATGGCGATGAGAGGTATGCTATTAAATCACTTAGCAATGATAATAGCATCATTATCCGCCCAGCAGATAAAGGCGGGTCAATAGTCCTACAGGATTATGTTGACTATAGGGCAGAAGCTTACAGACAGTTGTCCGACCATAGTGTATATGTTAAACTTTCGGGGAACCCAGGCAGAACATTTAAGAAACACATTGATGAATGCCTCTACAGAGGTCATGAAGCAGGGCTACTGACAGAACAGGAACTTGAGTTTCTAATCACGGATCACCCTAGAACACCAGTCCTATATCTCCTGCCAAAGGTACATAAGACTTTGGACCATCCCCCTGGCAGACCAATTGTGTCTGCCAGGGACTCCTTGCTATCCAATTTGGCCATCTATATAGACTTCTACCTTCAACCGGTGGTTAAAGGAACACCAGCATATCTGCAGGATTCACCGAGTTTATTGAATGTCCTAAGGGACTATACCACATTACAGGAGGAGGATATCCTGGTTACCATGGATGTGGACAGCCTCTACACCTCTATCCCCCATGGGGGGGTGTGGCGGCTGTCAGGTCCATGGTGACTGGGAACCCCCTTTATGAGGGTCCTCCTATTGAATTCCTGTGCGAACTACTTACCTTGTGCTTAGAGAAAAACTTTTTTAAGTTCGAGAATGGTTACTTTTTGCAGGTGTCAGGAACGGCCATGGGTTCAAACATGGCACCCACATATGCCAATCTATATATGGCCTGGTACGAACAGACTCTGAGACCATTTGCTCATCCCCATATCAGATACTATGCACGGTACATCGATGATGTCCTTCTGGTATGGGGGGGTAGCAAAGAGGAACTACAGGAGTGGGTGACATGTTTGAACACCATGGACAGTCCCATAAGGTTCAAGTTAGAATTTAGTAATGAGACCATACATTTCCTGGACCTTAACATATATAAAATTATGTCTGAGGATGGTTGCTCATTTGGCACTTCGTTATATACGAAGCCAACCGATCGCAATTCTTTGTTGGAAGCAAGGAGTTTCCATCCCAGACATCAGAAAATGGGGATTATCACCTCTCAGCTGATGCGGGTCATTCGTAACAATAGTGAGGTACCCACTATTATTGATCAACTAACCACTATGGAAGACAAGCTAGTAGCAAGAGGCTATGACAAAGGAACAGTCAGAAAAGTCAAGGAGGAATTGTTAAAAGACCCCAAGTGTAAAGGACATGATAAGCCTAAAATAGATACTGAAAGGCTTAATTTCGTGACCACTTATACTCCAACTAGCGACATACTTAGGAAATCGGCTCAGAAAAATTGGCCGATCCTGGAAACGGATCCAACTCTCCCTTTTAACAGAATGCAACCACCGAGGATGGTGTACCGCAGGGCTGAAAATTTGCGTGATGTACTGGTGAAGACTGATCCGGTCAGATGCTACCAGAAGGATAACTGGCTGAAGACGTCCAAGAATGGATGCTACACATGTGGTAATTGTACTACTTGCAATACCATGATGAGGGGCCAGACATTCCAGCATCCGCACAGGAATAGGCGATTTACCATCCGTCACAGACTAACATGCACTAGTACATATGTCATCTATATGTTAGTCTGTCCATGTTCTCTGGTTTATATTGGTAAAACCATAACAAGTTTCAGGGACAGGATGGCTAACCACCGCTGTGCAATACGTGAGGCACTAAAAAAGGGGGAATCAGAACAACCGGTCGCCAGGCACTTTGCTGAATGTAATCATAGCCTATCAAGCCTGAGGTCAATGTTAATCGACCATGTACCACCATTAAGAAGGGGTGGTGACAGGGACAACCGGTTGCTACAAGTGGAAACGAAATGGATCCATACGCTGGACACTCTGGTCCCTAGGGGGCTGAATACTGTCCTTGACTTTGGACCGTTCTACAACAAATAAATCTTCAACAGTACCTACCAATAATGGATGCATACTAAGTCACCCAGAACTATTCACATGGATTTTCATCCTAGTGGGTCCTCACGGGTTTCTGATCATGCTCCAGGAGGCAAGAATTAATATGGTTAGAATGCAGAAAAAATAGTGGGGGAGATACATATCTTAGGCAGATGAATTGGATTGGTTCTGATTAAATCCATGCAGATTTGCCGTTATTAGACTAATGCATCGCTCATATGTCCCTGCTATTCATGATTGATTGTTTTTTAAACTGTAATTACACGAGATTATAATTTTTTAATGATTCGCGCCCCTGTCGCATGATCTTCACTGTGAGCAACATGGGTTGCTGTGGTGGGTAACTACAGACCAATGTATAGTGCCTAGTAGGTTATTGATGGGCTGTTATGCCCATTCACTTTTGGAATCGGGATTTACTAACCCGAGATAGCCACGGTGGTATTGTTTACCGGTTGCTATGGCAACCTGACTGCGCGAC